>NW_008630085.1:3459-46814 GCF_000691845.1 Merops nubicus | reverse complement strand
TAAAGGATTCTATGATTCTATGGTAGAGAACTTGCATGGACTGGGGAAGCTTCTCAAAGTATCACATAACTATTTCTCTGTCTCGGCCTCACGTGGTTCTAAGGCTTGGTATGCATTTTACTAGTCATCCCAAGAGGATTTGCTTTGTCTTTCTATTTGATCTGGTTTTTGGTTGGTTGGTTGGGTTTGGGTTTTTGTTTGTTTTTTTTTTTTTTTTTGTATGTTTGTTTGTTTGTTTTGTTTGTTTGTTTGTTTGTGTGGTTTTTTTGTTTGTTTGTTTTTGTTGGGTTTTTTTTGTTTTTTTTTTTTTTTTATAATGGTCTGTTGAAACAAGCAGAGGATCCTGGCAAAGCATCTCTGACAGGATATGAGCTGGTAGGGCATTATGGTAGGTGGTGGGTAAGATGTAGTGAGTTGCTACTTACTTTATGCCTGTGATTGCCTTTCAGAATGACCTCGTCTTGAAAGACTGAAGACTTTGTGTGAAAGATATTTAAGAACCTTGGTCCATATAAGTTTAGGCATTGATAAAAGCACTGCATATGTGCCTAACATCTTCATCCCACTGCCCACTACTTGTCATCTTTGTCTTGGATAGTATATGCATAGTCATACAGTTAATGTTGTACAGCCCATCTTGGTTTTGTTTACCTTTCTGTTCTTTGAGACAAACAGTAATTTGAGTTGGGTTGGGTTTGGTTTGGTTTTTATTTTTTTGGGGGGGTGTGTGGGTGATTGGGTTGTTGGTTTTTTTCAGTGATGTTTATGGATGTTGAGTCATAGGATAAACTGGAGTCTTCCCAAAAAGTGTAGAGGAGACACTGATCCTGTCTGGTGAGCAGCTGAGCTTACTCATGTAATAAAGCAGCTTGGCAGGTGAGCACAGTACTGAGGTGGGAGATTGCAGGGAGCAAACAGCAGCCAGGCTTCAGAAGCAACAGAGGGCAACTTTCCAGGATCAAAAGGGACAGAGGAGAGATTGCTACTTCTTGTTGAAAAAATTTGAAAGGGGGACTCTGTGTGCAAGGGCATAACAGGTGGGAAGCTGACTTGACATCCTGCAAAACCTGGACATTAGCTCTGTACAGGCAGGCTACTCTCAGAAAGCCAAGCCTCTGGTCCGTCCAGGAACCTGCCATGGCCACCATCCTCATTGTGGACAAAACAACTTCCATCAGCGTGCTGTTTCTTCATTCTCTTTGCTGGAGTCTGATATTCCATTCCAGCTCCAAAGGCCATGTGGTGGGTTTGGAGTTCAGCAAACAGAACTGGAAACAGGCTACTGCTTCCAGTAAAACTTGCTCCAAAAGCCACCTGTTTTCCTGAGCACTGGGTGTTTATACAACCTCTTTGAATTTTTCTTGCTCTTGCTGGTTTTTAACAGAGCTGTCTGCTCCTGTAGCTCATACCTCATACTGTAGTGGTCTGTTAGCCTTTTAGTAGCTCTGGGAGTTCATACTGAGTCATACATAGTGAGCAGTAGGCTGGATTGATGGGCCAAGGCTGATGGTATGAGGTTCAACGAGGCCAGGTGCTGGGTCCTGCAGTGGGGTCACAACAACCCCATGCAACACTACAGGTTTGGGAAGGAGTGGCTGGAAAGCTGCCAGGCAGAAAAGGACCTGGGGATCTCGACAGACAGCTGGCTGAACATGAGCCAGTGGTGTGCCCAGCTGGCCCAGAAGGCCAATGGCATCATGGCCTGTATCAGAAATGGTGTGGCTAGCAGTAGTAGGGAAGTGATCATCCCCCTGTATTTGGCACTGATGACACCACACCTCAAGTACTGTGTTCAGTTTTGGGTACCTCTCTACAGGAAGGACATCAAGGTGCTGGAATGTGTCCAAAGAACAGCAACAAAGCTGGTGAAGGGTCTAGAGAACAAGTCTTATGAGGCGCAGCTGAGGGAACTGAGGTTGTTTAGCCTGGAGAAAAGGAGGCTGAGGGGAGACCTTATCACTCTCTACAACAACCTGAAAGGAGGTTGTAGTGAGATGGACGTCAGTCTCTTCTCCCAAGTAACAAGTGGTAGGACAAGTGGAAGTGGCCTCAAGTTGTAACAGGAAAGGTTTATGATTGGATATTATGAAAAAGTTCTTCATAGAAAGTGTTGTGAAGCACTGGAACAGGCTGCCCAGGGAAGCGGTGGAGTCACCAGCCCTGGAGCTATTTTAAAGTTGTGGGACTTAGGGCCATGGTTTAGTGGTGACCTGGCAGTGCTGTGTTAACAGTTGGACTTGATGATCTTAAAGGTCTCTTCCAAAGAAAACAATTCTGTGATTCTGGGCTGAGGTACCGAGCTGAAGTGACAGATTTCTTATAAGGCTGTGAAGTTCTACCAGTTTCCTAGTACTGAAACAGAGTATTCTTTCCCATAAGCCATTTAGTGGTGGTTGCACTGGCCTGTATCTGAACTCCATTTCTAAAAGATTCCTCTGGCTTACCACATATCTTAGTTCTTTTATTTTTTTCAGCTATGTGTACTAATCACCAAATTAATATCCACCAGAAACACTAGCATAAAACCAAGATGATTCTGTTGATTTCAGAATGCTCAGAGAAGCCAAATCCCAGAAAAGAAATAAAAAAATTTTGTCTAGTGTTTGGGAACATGCCGTATTTTTAAGTTAAAAAGCTTAATGTTTTATTAAATATTAGGAACAAGCTTCCCATTGAAATGAAACATACTAATTAAATACAAATTATAATGCCTTTTTCTTCATTGACTTTTCACTATGTAGGTGTTTTGGCATGTCCCACTTCACAGAGAAGCCATTTTTTCTGGAATAAATATTATGTGCCCTAGATATATTTGTTTCCCTGAATTTCAGTTATAGCTGTATATTTTCTATATATAGACACATATTCTTTACATATATTTAGATATGGATACTTAAATAAATCGATACCTATATAGATGTAGATATTTCTAATATAGATATATCTATATAGCTATATAGCTAGCTGCATAGGTAGCTATAAAATAGATATCCAGTATATCAATTTGCATATATATCTAATACATATCAACTACATATCTAATAAGATATACTTTATATATAAATCTCTCTTTATATATCAGTATATCTACGTATTTTCCATTTATATTTATCTACACATAGTTAAATATATTATCTATATATGAATAAATATACTGGTAGTTTGCTATGTGTCAATATATCTTTTTTCCCCATAAAAGTGATCTTGCAGTTAGCAATGTTACACATACTCTTATTTGCAGTTAACACAGAACCATCTGCCAGACTGTGTTACAGGTCCACAAATTTAGTATTACTCCGATATGCCTGGGCCAGCTGTAGTTTTTTATTATCTGAGATTAACTTGGTCATTAGCATTAAACATTTCCTTACGTTTTGAGCACCATTAGCCGGGTATAGTCTTTTTCTGACTTGAGAGCTGATGTTCCCTAGGCTCGTTACAGAGAACAGGCCAGACATGCTGAGAAAGCATCCTTCCTCAGTTGCACGCCCCACAGTGAGGACCACATCTCAAGCCACACCTGTGATGGGAATGTAGGTTGTTCCTTGCATGTCACATCTATGAAGTTGGCCTCGGGCCACGATGCTGCCGTGCAGTTCAGGTGGAGGGCACAATGCCTAGAGGTGGCCTGTTCATCACCCTACCGCAGCAAAGGGGCTGAAGTCCCTCCACTCTCAAGGAAGAGACACACCTTCTACAAGACTTAGCACCAGAAGGCAGGAGGAAACAGAAGTCACCGCTCAAACCTCTGTTGGCTCTAATCCAGCCTTTCTCTGCTGAGTTCAGTTTCTGTATGTTCTTAGTGTCATTAGTGCTACAAGTTAACACTGGGCTATTGCAACACTTGCACTGGCAGGAGGTATGTTGTTTAAAGTAAAGAGTAATATTGAAGGATATGTGCTTAAAATTAGGCCAGGACTTTATCAAGGTTTAAAACTGGAGAACTGAGGCTAAGAAAAGCTTATTTTATCCATATAAAACTGTTTTTTCCTTAAGAGAAATTACTGGTTTGGCTTGATTTGTACTAATGATGAAAACAGTCATGATCAACAAAGAAAAATACAGGTTCTGATGCTCCAATGCCAAAAATAGGATTGTTCTGTCACCTGTTCAACAAAGCTGTGTTAACATTTTCAAGCACATACCTCTTTCAAGTTATGGCATACTGAAGATGTAAGAAAATGCTTGCCATTTTCTTTCCTTGCTTAGGTTGATCTGTCTTTCATTGTTGGTCCTTCTGATGGGTTTGGATGTAGATAAATTTCTTCTTTTCTAAGCCTGGTAGAACAAGGTCTTTCTGGTCTCTTAGATTCTTATATGAGAACACTGGAAGGACAAAACAATGTGAAAATCTATGAGTAATGATCTATAATGCAAACATAATTCACCATGACTCATTCATGACGGGCTTTTACAGATTTTTGTGTAACAGAACAATAAACATAAGCATAATCATCAGCACCTAGTCTACTCAATCCTTTCTTTATATGGATATAAATATATATAGTATATAAATATCACAGAATATGCAATTCTGTGGTTCAAATGAATTTGGAAAGTCTTAGCAGATATAAATCAGCACACAAATGTCAGAGGCGAAGAAACTCAATGACTTAGAGCAGCTACACTGTCATAACTTTTTATAGGTATGGTAAGTTCAACTGGCACAAATATCTTGAGTTGTTACACAGGGATGAAAAAAACCAAACAAGCACTGCTATTGATTTTAACTTGCATATAAAGTGTGCTGCTGTTAGGCTGGCAGAACAGATCCTGACAGCTTTGTTTTCAGTGACTGAATCTAGTTATGCCTGTGGCTAGCTAATGCAGTTGGTACAGTCTTTCCCCGACTGCACTTTTCACAGGAGTCCCTTCAGAAAACAGGGTGCCTCTGCTCCCATGAACCCTTCACACAATCACTATGCTGCTCAGACCCCTTTCCTCTCCTTAAGCAAGAAGGTGGTGAGAGCCAGTGGTGAGGCTTGTTCTGGTGAAGGCAGACTAATCCAGGCTACTCTCCAAAGACCTGGCTGTGTGTGCTAGAAGATAACAGACCTTCTATAGTGTCAACCAGTATTGCAGCCAGTCTTAATCGAAAGGCAGGTTTTCCCTGGAATAATGTCTGCAGGTCTGCTTGTTAGCAGATGTTGGTATTGCAGTTGCAGTTATACCTGCAGAATAGGTAGCAGTTGCACAGCTCTTCTAGTGAGTGTGTACTTTGTTCTAAGACTTTCATTCGATGCTTAATGTTCTCAGTGCTTCTTTCATGAACTAGCTTAAAACTAGCTTAAAAAAAAGAAAAAAAGATAAATTTAAAACAAACAAACAAACAAAGCCACCAATAAACTGACTTTCAATTTAGAGTGTTGGAAGGGTTAAAATAAGGAGTCAAACCCTCTACATGAGCAAACCCTCTTATTAGTGTTTCCACTTCGCTTAGGGGCACTACCACAAATTACTAAATCAGAAGCTTTTCAGTAAAACGGGTTGTATGAGAGAATCATGGAATATAAATCAAAATCCAGTATTCCAGAAGAAGCTAAGGTAAAGAAGGTTTTGTGCAACTGTGAAGTGGCTTCTTTTATTACTGGGAAGGAAAGACAAGGAATTTGTCTAGTCATCTACCATAAATCCAAAATGCTGGACACTGGACAGAGCCTTCTCAGTAGTTGTTACAGGTGCTGTCCTTGTAAGGAAAATTTGCATATTGTGTCTTAGAATAGCAATATGAGGTGTTCAATCACTGACACAAATATATTCCAGTATATTAAATGGCACATAATTAATCATGGCTTTCAGCCTCTGTCACATGAAGATTTTCAGCAATTATAGGAAGTAGCCTTCCCAGAAGAAGATTTTTGGATGGAGGCTGAAGATAAAATTAACCTGGCTTTAAAGGGTTTATTGTTAACAGGTTTTGTTTGACCTGTCAAACTTTTTCAGAAGGTTTTTAACAAGTTAACTTTGTGTCTTAAACTTACTCTGAACACCAGAGAAACTGACATGAATGTGGCTGTATACTTTTTTCTGAATAAAATTTGTTGCTAAGTGAGTGATATAGTGAGGTCTGCGATTGGTGCTATCAGTTGAGGCATCCCTTTGTCTTGATGATAATTGCATTTTTCACAATCAAGTTAAATGCAGAATTTCTTTTGAAATACCGTATAAATTTTTAAAGTGCACTGAGTTTCATATCTGACTA
Source organism: Merops nubicus (assembly GCF_000691845.1). NCBI lineage: Eukaryota > Metazoa > Chordata > Aves > Coraciiformes > Meropidae > Merops > Merops nubicus. Next base: position 40,612 of record NW_008630085.1, on the reverse strand, counting down.
GCACCAGTTGACTAGTGAGAGTCAAAGTTGAGGAAGAGCAATAAAACTACAGATGTCATTAGAAACAAGGGACTCTCTGGAGTAGCATGAAAGCCACCTTTAGTACCTTAAATCTGTTTGTAGACAGGTGAGAAAATTCAATAGCACAATACAAATCAGATTAAAATCATAAATTCTGGTAGCTTGATTTAAATAGTGTCTGCTACACAGTGATATAAAAGAGTTTCAGGGCTATAAAGCGTGAACAACTCAATAGCCGAAGGAGAACGATTCAAGGGGATGATGCCATAAAGAATTAGTTCCACTGACTCCTGATGGAATCAACAAAATGTAGAATCCTAGAGATTAAAAAGAAAATTCGGGAATTATCTGTAAAATCTATAGCTAAATATCTTTTTAATAATAATAAAATTAGCTAATTAGCCAGCATTATTATGTAGTTTTATGAAGTTATTTATTCTGCTGTCTTACTGTACAATCATCCATTAGCAAATGTGTCAAGCAAAGCACTCTCAGTATTTTAGTATTTAGTCCTTGAAATTTATTCCAGCCCTCAAACATAAACTGCGATCATCAGAATATAATGTGAACCAGACTAATGTTGACTCATTGACTGAAAGGGACCCTTAAGAAATTGCCTAATGCCTCCACACCCAATACCAGCACTAATTTATAACTCTCTCTCAGTATCTACGGAGTATCTGTGTGGTATTTGAGAAATTATGGGTATTCGGGCTGTTCCACTGTTCCTATCTTGACAAAAACATTTCAATATGTAGTCAGTAATTTTAAATGCTAAGTCCATTATTACTTTTTGTACTGCTGTCAGCATTAACTGTTTCCTTTCTTCAGATACATAAAAACATGCTAAAAGAGGCTTATGTAAGCTTTGAATAGCCTGGGATATTTCATTTAAAGAAAAAAACAATCTTTGGTACAAATTCTGCATCAGTCCCTCATCACTCGTCCTGCTTTGCTTCTGTTTTCTAAAATTGGTCTATATTTTTGAAAATTACAACTGAGGTCTTACTGCTGCTGACTAGGTCACAGAAATAAATGTGTATTTCAGATAGTGATTCTGATTATCATCTGTTCTCTATGGCAAATTTACTTTTACTTTTATAAAGATTGCAAAAGAGAAAATGCAAATTTCTTGTGTAATACACTTATTCCAATACATTTCTTTAGCTAAAAAGTGTAACATAAATGCACAGGATATACTGACACATGTAAATCATGTGCAAAATAGTCATGTGCAAGCTTTTAATTTCAGAAGAAAGTACACAAAGAGTACTTGGTTTGTGTTTTGTTTTGGTTTTGTGTGGTTGCTTTGGTTTGGTTTTGGGTTTTTTTGTTTCTTTGTTTTTTTCGAAGAAAATAACATTGATTATGAAGTCTTTATTGTGCTAACTTTATTAATTTTTTAATGCTTTAGGTATAAAAGCTCATATGGTGCCTATGTCACAAGAACCACAAGTATAGGTCGTGCATTCTCTCTGCAACTAAATTTGTCTTGTAACTACTAGACATCTTGATCATGAAGATCATGTCAATTGTTGAAAAAATTTAATTTTCCCTAGATCTTTTTTCACTTCTAGTTTACCTGGGCCACTTCCACCTCAGCAGTTTTGCAGTGTCAGATATGTTGTATCAATTTACTCTTCAGAGGAAAAGCAAAGATTTGTCCTGGAAAAGGTGACATTCCTGAAGGAAACAGAAAATAAGCACAAGGTTTTCTGAGGTGGGGTAGGTTAATTGGTGTCTCTGCAAATCAGGCTGTAAGTGGATATTGTTTCAGCTGAAAAATAGATTGGTTTTAAAAGCTAGTTCATTTTATATGATTGAATTAACTCTAAGACTCTTTATGAGCTATTTAGACTGATGTACAAATCTCCTACTAGCAAAAAGAAAATACTTTCCAAGGGTGCAATTAATTTGTTTTGATCTATTCTGTAGCTTAAATCGAAACAGAGCACATGCATCACACTTGAGTGGCTTGCTAAGACACCAGCTGAACTGATTAATAGTCTTCTGGATCAAACGTCAGCTTTATTTCTAAATAAAATAAATTCAAGTGAACATCTTAATATAGAAATACAAAACATAAGCAGTGTGATTTGATATGATCCATTAGGTGCAGCTGACAGTAAAAAGAATTGAAGGTCCCAAATGTTTTAAGTTCAACCATAAGGAAAAGCCTAAACAGTGCAATCAGTTTGTCCTAGCTTCCTTCCAGCACAGTTCAGGATGATCTCTTGACAAGCATAAGTAATCCCCTGAGAAGTTACCTTTTAGATCCAATATGAAATAGATTAAGCTTGGTATTTTGTTACTTAATTCTCAAGACTGCAAACACAGAGACCCAGAAATTATGTTAGAAAAGAATAACAGTCTGTTACTTCCACAAAATCTGGCTGGACTTGTCTTAATTTTATGCATCTGTAACGTAGACAGGTTTTCATGCAGCTTTTCCTGAGGGAAAAGTAAGGTCCTGAAAAAGTCACATAACAGACCAACAAGTCTTAAACACCCTTAATGTAGGCTGGATGCAGACAAAATGTATGAGAAGTATAGATAACCATCTTGAGGTCTTCAGAGTTTACCAAAAAGACTGGGATTTGAGAAAGTGATCAAGAATTTCTAAGAGGCAGACAGCAGAACTTGTTCAAGTTTATGTTCTGAGTTTGATACCAATACTATCTTGTACACCCTAAGTAGTCCTACTTTTGTTGATTCCTCTTTTCCTTTTTACTTCAGTGAATGCTGTCTATGTCTGTGTTTTATGATAGACTGTTTTTATGCTTTTCTGATGGGTGAAAGCTACATGGAAGAGGAATGTTTCACATTGCTTTGAATGAGAATTTGGATCTCTATATCTGAATGCAATTGTTGCACTCAATTTCAGGAACACCTGCTTGCATTACAGTTTGGTAGAAAACCTCAAGCTTTTAACCTCTAGAAATGAAGCCTACTGTGGTCTAAGAGCATGGAGTTGGCTACTTTACAAACATTGACTACATACCTTTGGATTCCTGAAATACCTCACCCTAGAGTATCCTAAGGCCTGTAAAAGATCACTCTACAGACCATATTCAATCTACAGAGAAAACATTAGTTTTCTTTTGTTTCATTTTTAAAAAACTATTTATCTGGGTAGTTCTATTCAAGATTTCAGTGTTGCTTTCTCTTTTCTCAACTCTAGTGAACATCTTCATGAGTCAGAATGATAATTGGAGTTACCATGTTTGTTACACACCTCAAATTTGGAGGTAGTATCTGGTAACTTTTTTATTCCACTGTTTGATATTGGAGATGATGATTTTTACAATTTTTTCTTGTACAATGTTTTTGAAGTAAAATGCTGTTTCTCTCCCTCGTGTGTTCTAGCATATAGCTGTTTGTGACAAAACCCCATACTCCACGGTAAAAAGATTTAAAAACTACGAAGTCTGTTACACTTTTTACATGCAAGTGCCTACACAACATACAGAACCTACAAGTTTATAATGTACTTCCACGCTCTGTGGTTGTGCTTTCGTGCACTGTTGAATTCTATGGTGTCTTATTTTCTTTTGTAACTTTAGCTGCCTAGGTTTTAAGGTTTTTCTGTTGTATTCTAGTGCAGAGAGGTGTCTTGGAAACAAAGAAAATCAGAAATCAATGTGACTAATTCACCTTTAAAAAATTTATAATGTGTAAGTTATTGTACAAGTTAGTAATTATGTATTGACTTTCTACATCTTCTTTATATTCATTGCAGAGAAACTTTCAAGTAGCCTGTGATTGATAGGCTAAAAATTCTTTAATGTGTTCTGGGAGTCTGTAATAATCCTCCTTTCCCATCACTGAGTCATTTAAACCAATATTTGAGGTATTACAGACTGAGTGTAATGTAACTCACAGTGTAGCTTAACTTGCTTTATTTACCCTGTATCAGTCTCCACTGCAGTTATGAAGTTTTCACATGAAACCCTGAAGAACATCTGTTTGCTTGCATCCTAGTGAAGAAAAGGATTTGTAATACTGGATGTGCTGCAAGCACTTTTATTGCTTGTTCTTTCTTTTTTGTTCTTTTATTTCAAGTAAAGCACCAAATATGTGTGAACTTGGTAAACAGAAGAAAAAAAAAAACTGCCAAAGTTCTTAGGAACGCAAGAAGGCACTCCTAAGTCTATTAATGGCATAATAAGGTATGAATATTTAGCTTTTCAGGAAGACAGTTTTGTCTAAAAGCTTATTGTGATTCATCTGCAGAACAAAATCTGAAGGTGAGAAATATTCAGCTCTGCCCCCCATCCTACTGCTTGTTAACAACTGATAAACATGAAACATCAAAAACTGTTCAAAACTTTAATGAAGCTGAAGATATTGGGCAAACTGAAGGCTTACTGGACAATATAATTATGTATTAGGAATAAAAGTTGCAGAGAAAATATTTTGACGTACAATCTTTTATTTCACCTCATCTATAGAATTATCCTCAAAAACATATTGCTGAAGAAGACTGAAAAGACATTCATTGGAAGCTCCATATCAGCAAAAGTTCGAGTTGCCTAAGTAACTCAGCAGGCTTCTAATGCCTGTTGTCCATTAAGGCTTGTGACCATTTTGGACAGCTATGAATTTTTGTTGTGATTCTCCTATTTTCCAATATGATCATGACATGAATGCCTGTTGTTTTGTTTTGCTTTTAGAGCAAAGGTAAGTGTTCTTACATGCCTAAACGTTTTCCTAGGTATAGGAATTACCTTGCATTTCTGAGAGTTTTCTATTAATCTTCCTTGTCTGCTTGAATCTGTTTAGGTTGTTTGGTTTGGCATTTCTTTCCAAATACAGTCATCCATTTTTCTGTACCAGTTCATGACAATCTGAGCAAACTATTACCCTTTTTTAGTGGGCAAGCATACCCACAACTTGAAAACAAACAAACAAACAGGAATTACTTCTGAGAAATTAATGTTTACATGGCAAACTACTCATTGTGGAATTGTAACTAGATACATTTTTACTAGATACATTTTCTGTCCCTCAGTAATTCTGCTGATGACTCCGGGCTGGGTGGTGCAGTTGATATGCCAGAAGGACGGGATGCCATCTGAAGGGACCTGGAAAGAATAGAGATGTGGACTCAGGTGAACCTCATGAGATTCAACAGGACCAAGTGCAGGGTCCTGCACCTGGGCCGGTGCAACCAGTGTTATCAATATGGGCTGGGAGAGGACATGCCAGAGAGCAGCCCTATGGAAAAAGACTTGGGGATAATAGTAGATTAAAAGCTGGACATGAGCCACCAATGTGCAGCAGCAGCCCAGAAGGCCAATGGACTCCTGGGCTGCATCAAAAGCAGTGTGGCCAGCAGATGGAGAGAGGTGATCCTGCCCCTCTGCTCTGCCCTGGTGAGACCTCAGCTGGAGTCCTGTGTCCAGCTCTGGAGCCCCCAGCACACAAGGATGTGGACCTGCTGGGGCATGTCCAGAAGAGAGCTGGAGCAGCTCTGCTAGGAGGGCAGGCTGACAGAGTTGGGGCTGTTCAGCCTGGAGAAGAGGAGGCTCTGGGGGGACCTTATAGTGACCTTCCAGTACCTGCAAGGGGCCTATCAGAAGGCAGGGGAAGATCTGCTCTCAAGGGTTTGTAGCAACAGCACAAGAGGTAGTTGTTTTCAGCTAGAGAAGGGTAAATTTAAGTTAGACAGTAGGAAAAAGCTGTTTAATATGAGGGTGGTTAATCACCGGAACTGGCTGGGCCGAGAGGGGGGGGGGGGCCCATTTAAGGTCAGGCTTGATAGGGCCCAGCACAGCCTGACCTAGTTAGAGATGTTCCTGCTTATTTGTAGGGGGGTTGGACTAGATGGCCTTTACAGGTCCTTTCAAACCCAATACATTCTGTGATTCTATAATGGCATGCAGCTGCTGCATCCCTGACACCATGTGGTGCTCAGTATCTTGGGATGATGGTAAAGTCAGTGGAACAAACTCCAGGTGCCTGGAAACTTCATCACTGTTCATGCTGTTTGCTAAAACTCAGTTGAAAAGGAAGCTCTAACATCTAAACTAGGAAAAAATACTGAAAACAGGACAGGACTATGTAGACATATTTTGCCAGAGCTGCACTTTTATATTATAATGAAAATGTGAAAGGAAAAAAAAAAAAAAAAATACCATATCTCATAATAGTTCCACAGACTTTTTGGATAACATTTAGCTTGTGTTATTAAATGACATGGAATCAGTTGTGGCTGTTAGAGAAGAGAGAACTATGAAGAACTTGAGGAGCATAACAAAGTTAGGTGCCTGGGAGGCAGAATGACAGATGAGATTGACTGTTGTCAGTGCAAGCCAACGTACTATAAAAGGGATAATTGTAACTGCAAACAGACATTGGGGGGAGTTCTAAATTAACTCTGCCTTTAAGGGAAAAGTATCTGTGCATAAGTCCATGAAATTATTTGCCTAAAACATAGTTGTGCATAAGAAAGCAAATAAGAAAAGCAAATAAGAAAAAGAGAGAATAAGAATTCTTATTATCATATTAACCCTTATATGATGAAGATTAGAATGAAATATTGAATACAGTGTATTAACTATAAAACTTGATTATTATCCATTATGTCTGACCCTGGTTATCCTATTTAGAAAGACAAAACATATATACCATAGAAACATGTTTTTTGTTTAGGCTTAAATTCAAAGATACTTATTTATATAAACAGGACCTTCTGTAGCTTCACAATTATAATTTTTTAAATCGTTGTTTTATACTGATGAAACAGTATTTATTTATTTGTAGAGAGAAACATGGTTTCTGGGGAAATATGACGAACAGAGGTGAGGGTAAAATAAAGAGAAGTTCAAAGGGAGAAAATTGTTCCAGTGTTACCTCATTTCTGTAGTGTCATAGAAGAATTCTCATGTATGAGAATTTGCTGGTTACGGAGCAGGTAATTTTAAGTGCTATCCTACAGCCTGTACTGGTGACTGGGCAACCAGATGATGAGGTTCAGTCAGCATGGGTTTATGAAAGGCAGGTCCTTTTTCATAGATCTCCTTCTATGACAAGGTGACCAACTTAAGTGGATGAGGAGCAGGTTGTGGATATTGTTTATCTGGGTTTTAGCTAAGCCTTCCCACAGCATCTTCTTGGAGATTCTAGCTGCTCGTGGCTTGGATGGGCATACTGGGTAAAAAAATGGCTGGAAGGCTGGGCCTAAAGAGTGGTGGCTAAAGGAATTAAATCCAGTTGGCAGCTGATTGCAACTGGTGTTCCAAAAGGCTCAGTATTTGGGCCAGTTCTCTTTAATATCTTTAACATTGACTTGGATGAGTGGGTTGAGTGAACCTTCAGTAAGCTTGCAGGTAACAACATGTTGGGTGGGATTGTTGATGTGCTTCAGGGCAGGAAGGCTCTACAGAGAGATCTGGGCAGGCTGGATCAAAAGGCTGAGGCCAGTTCTATGAGGTTCAATGAGGCCAAGTGCCGGGTCCTGCTCTTGGCTCACAACAACCCCAGGCAACACTGTGGGCTTAGGGATGAGTGGCTGGAAAGCTGTCAGGGGGAAAGGGGCCTGGGGGGGCTGGTAGATAGCTGCCCAGGTGGCCCAGAAGGCCAATGGCATCCTGCTTTGTATCAGAAATGGTGTGGCCAGCAGGACTAGGGAAGTGATTGTTGCCCTGTACTCAGCACTGGTGAGGAGGCACCTCGAGTACTGTGTTCGGTTTGGGGCCCCTCACTACACCAAAGACACTGAGGTGCTGGAACGTGTCCAAAGAATGGTAATGAAGTTGGTGAAGGCTCTAGAGAACAAGTCAAAGAGCCACTGAAGGTACAGCGATTGTTTAGCCTAAAGAAAAGGAGGCTGAGGAGAGGCCTTGTTGCTCTCTACAACTGCCTGACAGGGAGTTGTAGGAAGATGGATGTCGGTCTCTTCTCACAAGCTACAAGTGATAAGACTAGAAGAAATGGCCTCAACTTGCACTTTAGGAGGTTTAGTTTGGATATTAGTATAAATTTCTTCACAGAAGGGGGGTTGTGAAGTACTGGAACAAGCTGCCCAGGGAAGTTGTGAAGCTATCATCTCTGGAAGTATTTAAAAGGTGTGTAGATGTGGTGCTTAGGGTCATGATTTACTCATGGACTTGTCAGTTGTAGAATGATGGTTGGGCTCAAATGACCTTAAAGACATTTTTTGAGCCTAAATGATTCTATGATTCTGTGATTTGAAGGAAAATCCTGCAACTTCTTGGATTTTTGCTGAATGATGTAATCAACAGTGTTGCTAGACTCTAAAATAATAACTGAACTATCTGCATCTGCTCTGTATAGTGTCCTGGAGCTTTATTTGCAAAACATTTAATGTTATAAATTAACTTTTCAGACTTAGTAACCATATGCTTTCATATGTCAGATTGCTCTCTAGAATTTGAACTGCTTTATAATGTACAGTTTAAGATAACTTTAGATTTGATATACTACCATGGAAAGAATTTGTGACTGGTTTATATTTTTGATATTATACTTCACTCAAAACAAGACTCAGAACAATTAGGAACATCTTTAAGATAATGGTAATTTTCTTTAAGATAATTTAAATGAATATTGTGTCAGTGAAATCCAGTATGTGAATGTTCATTTAATTTTGATTTAACATTACACCCGAAGACTGAAATTTATTCCATAACTGAAGCAATTATGTCACTGGGATAAAAACAAAATATTAACCTTTTACAATATGGCAATAATTTGTCTATTGGCACATTCATAGAATAAACTGTTACAAGTACAAGAGACAAAAATGCTTGTGCTCTGTTCATAAACTCAGCAAGTACCTAGATAACTTATGGAAAGACATAATTTCCATTCAGATTAAAGAGCTCATTTTGAAAGAGTTCAACATAGTCAGTGAGCTGTCATGATTATTGTAGGACCTGATTCTGCAATTAGGAATGAGTTGGAGAACTTCTCTCCTTCTGTACTGTGTCAGAGAAATCAGTAGGCTTTCTAAGGCTATAGTGCTCCAACATTCTGTATCAGCTGCAGGGTTGGCATTTCAGAATGAGAAAGATACACTTAATGGCAGTAATTTTGACATGTTCCCACTCCAAGCAATTTCTGAAGTGAAACTAAAGTGTGTGATATTAAGAGAACTATTCATGTAGTTTCCAAGTTCTAAACTAGAAAACCAAAACCCACATTTGAGAACAACCTGTATTTGAATATTTTTTTAGATTTAGTGAGCAGAGAAATTGATGTGGCCTCCTGATCTTGCCTCCATTTGTAGGGTTTGGACCCTAGATTAATACTGAGGGAAATCTCTATTTGACCCTGGCTTTTTTGGGCTACAACTACAGGAAGAATGAACACCTTTTTAGGTTGCAGTATTTCTATTTCAATTTTTTTACCAAGAGCACAAAATCATAAAAATATATGGGAGTCCATTAATAAACCAGGAGAAGCAATCATTCAGCTCAGAATCTTATCTGGCAGTGGCCAGATGTGAATTCCTAGGGCAGAGTGAAAGAACAAGGATATTTGTTTACTACGTTGTCCCCCATCAGTGAAATAAAACTATTTCAAGGGGTTTAGGCAGTGTCTGTGTACTTTATAGATATCTCTTCCATAGTTTCAAAGTCATGATGTCCTGGTGCAAAGAATTCTGCCACTTACCTACACTCTGTGAAAACCACTTTGATATTCCTTTTAATTAGAAAAACTGAAAATTAGTAAAAAATTTACACATTTGTAAGGTCAGTAGCATCTCTAATCAAGGGAATCCACCTCAAACTCATAAAAAAAAATAAATTAAAAAAAGTGCAGCTGTTGCCCCAGTGATGCTTATAGCTTTATTTCTTCTCCCATGTGGAAAGCTGTTCTGCAATGGAGGTGAAGGAGTAGTGAAAAAAAAAGCTTATAACATGGTTCTGGTTTACTTTTGGATTGTGTGGAGGAGGGATATCTGAATCTGTTCTTACTAAATGAAGGGGGAAAGTCTTATTCTTGTTAATCTATAGGTTTACTTGGAATTAGGGGAAACCTTTTTTAGCTTTGCAGATGAAAGAAGCTTGAACTCTACTATATATATCTGCTGGATGCTTTGAAAGGGCAGTGGTTTCTGTTACAACATCCTGTGTTTCGATAAGCTGCACCTGAGAGGTGCTTAGCCTGATACGTGAGAGCGTTGTACATAGCCTGCTGTGACTTGGCTGACCTGTCATGAAGAACAGAGAAAAAACAAATTTCTGTGATTCTTGAGCTGCAGGCAGACACTCTTACTAATGTCAACCTTCATTTCTCTGAGCCAGGTGGCAGAGTATTTAGTTTAGCCACCTCTAAAACCAGTGGATTTAGTCTTACATTAAGAAAAAGGGCATGGAGTTTAACCTTGGGGCTTCCAAGAGGCTTAACAAAGATAAATGTAAAGCCATGTACCTGGACAGAGTAATCCTGAGCAGCCGTCCATACTAGACACTGCCTGCCTAGGCAGCAGCTCTGCAGAAAAGTCCCTGGTGGACAGTGAGCTGCACGGGAGCCACCCTGATGCAGCAGCAGAGGCCATAGCCATCCAGTGGCACAGGAGCAGGGGCATAGCCAGGAGATGGAGGGATGTAATGATTCCCCTCCACTTGGCACTTCTTGGACCACACTTGGAAAACTGTGCCCAGTTTTGGTCCCCTCCAGCTGAAGAGAAACACTGAACAACTGGAAAGGGTCTAGTGGAGGACCCCTGAGGTGAAACCTAGTTGTAGTCTTCTGGTATGTACCAGGTGATAGAGAAGATGGAGATAGTCTCTTCACAAGAGTCCATGGTGACAGGACAGGAGGCAACAGGCATGAGTTACTTCAGGTGAACTTCTGTCTGGGTATAAGAAAAATACTTCTTCACTGTGAGAATAACTAAACAGGAGTAAACCCACCAAAGTGGTGGAATCTGGGAGAGTCAAGAGCTGGTTTAGCAGAGCCCTGGAAAATCTAACATAAAGCTCTGCCTTCAGCAGAAGGTTCAACTAGGTATCTCCAGAGATCACTTCCAGCCTAGACTTTTGTGATTCTGAAAATAGTCAATGTCTCATGGCCTTGCTTATCTCACTGGTACTCAGTAACACAGTTCTTAAATGGAAGAAATCAGCATGCAGATTATGAACTTAATTTCCGTGTATGGGCTTATCTCATCATTCTGATAACCTGGGACCAAAAGTTAGCTTTCAATTGGAGCAGTAGGGACCAGAATATAACATCATTATACTACTGAGCCCAGTGTTTTAAATGGTATTCAGATTATTACCTGCAGTATACAGTGATGTTCAAATCAAGTCTTTACAAGGGAAATTTTTATTTTTTTTTTTTTTTTTTTTTTTTTATTCTAAAGTGCATTATGTCTAGAACCTAAAGGTGTGGACCACAAGAATGACTGGCTACTTCTGCACATGACTTATTCTTTGCTATACTGCATGCTTATTCCCCAGATGCTTCCTCTTCACCATCTTTTTATTATCTATAATTAACCGACTTCATTATACAGGGCCTTTAAATCAAAAATTCTATTGAAAAAACAGGATCAACATTTGAGGATTTTGCATAATACAGTGTAAGGGAAAACAATGAAATAATTAGGCAACAGACTTAAACTGTATTATCAACAAAGGGGAGAATGTAAATGTTAAATTGGAGAGATCCTACACACAGGTTTGTGGAGGTCAAAAACGGAAATAATCCTCTTCTAAAATGTGGAAATCCCTTTTTCTGTTTTTTTTGGTGTTTTTTTTTGTTTGGTTGGTTGGTTTTGGGTTTTCTATGCATGACTATTAATCGCTCTGTAACTTTCTAGCTCAGAGTACCTGTAAATCGCTGGTTATTGGAAGCTCAGCCATGTGGGTTTTGGATCTTACTCACTGTGACAATTCTGTTCTTCACTTGCATTCATGTATTTGGGGAATCAGCTTTTGTTCATAGACCATCAACAGAAAACAAAACCACAGCAATGTATAAATTAACAGTTGTGGAAGGAGTGGCCTTGGAATGCCTTTGTGAACCATAGGTGAAGTTTTTTGTTTTATTGTGGATATAGTAAGCAGGTGAAAATTTTTGCAAGTAATACACTGCTGTAAAACGAATTAAGTGTCTTATAATAATCAAGTTCATTCACTGAAATAGAGAAATACTGTGCAGCTTAGGTGATCTGCTAATTGCCTAAAATAATCAATAATTGAACCGTAGGCATTCAGTTTCCAGATGGCAAACAATCTGCAGCCTAAAATACTCACAGAAACTTATTGCTGTGGAAGGAGAAGAACTAAACTTGGAGGGGAGGCGAGGAAGCCAAGTGCACCTTGACAAAATTCTCTTATCTGTGTAACTTGCTTCCTTGCATGTCTCAGTGAGTCTTGTATGGCTATGGTGGCCTATTTCAGTACAATTTTTGTTAAAAAATGAAACGAAACAATAAACCAACCAAGTTTTAAACAGTACATTATACAACTTGGAAATATAAAATGTAGTAAGGAATGCTTAAACATTATATATAGCTATTTGTATTGTCACATAATATAAAGTGATGTAAGAAGCCCAAAGTCTGACTGCTTTCCCTCAGAAAGCAAAATCTCATGAAAGCATTTTAAAGAACAAAATAAAAATTTGCATAAGCAAAAAAGACTGTGGCTTCTATTCCTTGAATTAATTCTTTTTATCCTCAAGTCCTCAGATGGACTACAGATGACCATATTAATGTCTGCCTTGGTGTTACTTTTGTTGCCTGAGTAATACTTTTCTTCTCACATAGTTAGGGATAAATTCAGATTTGTATACAGCAGTTCAATTAAAACGTAAGGTGACCTATATCTTTTCCTCTGTGTACCATTGATTCAAATTCAGTTCACATGGAGAACAACAATTTGCCAACTATGAAATAAGCAGATACATTCAATTGGAACAGCTTTAATGTAAAATTTAGAACCACTACTTTATTCAGCAGACTGAGACTTGAATGTGAGTTAAAGTGAATTTACATTTCCATTAGTGAGTTTGTCCCTTGGTACCAAGGTTGCATTACTATTTTATGGAGACACAATTTCAGACTCTTCAGGTATTAATAGCACTGAAATTCACTTTAATATGAGTGTTTTCAGATAAAAATTCATGGCTAAAATACCTCATGACTTTGGGCCTGTCACCTGCAAAATGTTTGCTGGATTATTGCTGTGGTACAGTGGACTGTTAAAGTTGAAAAGGTAAAGTAAATTGCAATAAAGAAACAATAAACTTGTAAGAGGACTTTGTAGTCCTGTAAATTACTCTCAGACCTTTCTAGCTACACGGGATGTTTCATGTTTAATGCTCATTAAAAAAATGCCAAATAAGGTTTGAATAGCAGCAGGAGGTGACTTAATTGTGAAGTACTGTACCCATAAGTCACCCACATACTGCTAGATTTAATTATTTTATCACCTGATTTGATGTTTACAAACTTAGTTTTCTGTTCATTGTTGTTATCCCCACCACTCGAACAGACGTTGAGAAATGTACACTACCTGTTTTTGTTTCTCTTTTTTCCATGCAAATAACTATCAGTATGATGTCTGGTAAAGCTCAGTTAGGTAAACCTTGTGAGAGGCTGTCCAACCATGAGGGCAGATAACACCTACTTCATTCTGATGTAGGTGGAAAAGGAAATGAACCCAAGGTTGTGACTTCTGTGATTTAAAGCATGAGGCAAGAGGGTGGATGCAACCTGTTCCAGTCACCAGGAAATTGGGCACTGCTAACAAAGAAAACCAAGCGTAGCCAATATCATGTCAGAGTACTTTAATCTACTGCTGGGCTTTCTCTAGCTGTAATTTTAGATGTGAAGCAGTAATTCCATTTGATCATGGTGCATGACAAATCTTTTATTTTCCTCAGTTAGAATTTTACCTGTTTCTTGAAGATTAGGCTGAATTCTCCAGGTATGCAAACTCAATAACCATTAGCTCTGTATGTTTCATTAAGCATGCTTTCCAACATCTATGGCTCTGGAGGAAAGTCCTTATATTTGTCCTCAGGCTCTCTCTACCAGTTAGATTTAACTGGCTCTGACATGCAGACTTATCAAGCAGCCAGAGTGCTGTCTCCAAAAGTGTTCCGTGTATACCTTGTCTTCAGAACACTTTACTGAGCTGTTTCATTTGTGGGCACAATGACATGTACAACTGGATGTGTTTTCACTTGTTTCTTTTGACTCGTCTGCTCTGAGGGACTGATCCCTCTGTTCCAGTTTGTTGAAAGTTCTATGAATTCATTAAATGGGTTCATGATTATGATTGTTTTTTTCCTCCTAATGCCCAAATTACTACTTCTGATCTTTTTTGAAGTTCAGGTTTTTTACTATGCCTGTGAGTACAAATGGATCTGCTGTACAGGGTGTTAGTGGCATTACTAGGTATGGTACAAAAATTCCTGTACTGTTTCAGTCTGCTAGCTGTAACTGAGGCATGACCATGAAGCTGAGGCCTATGAAAGGCTGCAAGTCCTCTACAAAAAGCAAACTCTTCCTAGAGGATTTCTCTTCCTCCCCTTACTGCTAATTTCTATAGTGTTATCTTCTATTTTTAGATATTGTATCTCATTTCCTAGACAGCAGAATTGTGGACTACAGCCACCCTGGATGACACGCTTAGTGTCAATGCGGTGATATATTGAAGATTTTTAGCCCTCTTTGAGGCTGATTTATCTAAATGCCTGACTGCAAGAGTCACACCAATCTGTGGAACAATTCAGTGGTTAAAACTACATATGGCACTTTTTAGGTGTTGAAATACAAAATGTGTTGAAAGCTCAACTTTTTTTTTTTTTTTTTTCCATTTTCTATTATTATAATTACAGATAACAAACAGATGGATATAAGTCAACAGAAGAAATATTAAGGAGATCAACTTAGTCCTGAATCAGGTTGTTCTCACCATTAGAGTTAGCTAGAGTTCCTGCTGTATTAAAGTGTGTTAAATTCCAAGTGTTATCTCAACAGAGAGACTGCAGTCTGCAATGAACTGAAACTATCCGTCTATAGCTTTCCTAAATGAAGGGCCTAGATTCTGCTCCTCAGAATCTTGGAAGAACCTATGGAGTGGTTCGGGAAGAGTCATCTTCAGGTGTCTCTGGTTTTCAAACAGATCCTTCCTATTTTTGTAAAAACCCTCAGAAAACCTCTGCAACTTACTGACAAACTGCTCCTAATTCTGTCATACAACTTAACTGGAGCTTGACAGGAATCTTTCCCTTTCCTCCTCTCTTTCTGTAAACACTTCCTATGCAAATTGTTTCTAGTCTTCATAGTAGCAGAGGTAAGAAGGAATCATTCTTACTTTCCTTAAGGAGTGGAATTGGGGTGGAAGGTGAAGGGGAGGAAGGAATGGGGTGCTTGGCTTGTGGGGTTGTTTTTCTGGGGGCTGTGACTGTCAGTGGGACAAGTTAATTGTGTCCTTACCACAGGAGGAGCAGTTCACAGTGAGTCTGGTTGCCAGTTTTCTCAGAGTCACTGGAGCGGTTGCTGTTTTGCTACCCATTGCAGTGCAGACAGGCACCTTACTCTGGCTCCAGGGATATGCTGGCTTCAGAGAGAAGTGCAATCAGATTTTCTTGTAATCACTTTGTTAGGGCAGCCCACAAGTTGTTGGAGTCAGCAGCATCCCAAATCAACTGTATTTTCTATGGCTCTTAGCCTGAAGACTGGGGTAGTAGACAACTTCTCTGCCAGCCCCAGACTAGGCTAGTCATGCTTGTAACTGTGATACAGCTGCATCCTTGGACTATTCTTCACCTTTCTTCCACAGAATTGAACTTGTTCCCATATGGATTTGTTTCTCAGCTTTTAGAATATTCATGTATATATGAACCTTATAAAACTTTATATCTAAATAAGACTTGATCTTCTTTCCTGATGTTACTTTACAACCAAAAGGCTGACTCTTATATGGAACATATTATGGGCAGCATTATTCTGCGCTTGTGCTTCCTCTTACTTTTTTCACAAATTTTTGCTGCTGTCAGACATGAAATATGGTGCTAGATGGACCTTCAGTATGACCTTGCATTTCTGTACAAAATGCTAGTGGATGGAAAAAGGAACACTGAGTTTGATTAACAGCCATAAAACAATGAATTCATTGTAAAATTGATGGAATATAATTGATATTATAAATACTTTTATGGGGCATGCAGTCAGATTAGATAGTCTAGTTAAATCTCAGTTTCCAGACATGGAAAGTTATGGAAGAAAGTCATAGTTATGGAAGCAGTATTCTTTCTTTATTAAACAGAATGAAAATACAACTGCAATATTGAGCTTGACTTTGTTAAAATGATCACCTAAATTATAGTCTGGGTCAGGTAACTGGTGCCTTTGGAAGAAAAAAAATCTTTACACAGATTGCTGAACTAGGTTCTTAAACTCTCATTTCTTATTCTGTGTTTTGTTACATAAGACTAGTATGTAACCTGAAAAGAAAGGAGGGATTCAGGTAAAGTAAACATAAGGCAAATGGAATTGTAAAATATTTAATTCCTATCAGTATAGATGCATTTTCTGCCTGAATTCCAGATGTTGCACATAGATCTGGCATTTACTATTACATATATATTAGACAGTATACATTAGATAGTTTGTTAATGTGCATGCACACTAAAAAAAAAATTAAAACTTTTAATATATATTTTCCATAACTATAGTTCATAAAGGATATAGTTCATATAACAGTTAGTACATGCTGGGTTTAACTATACAATATTATTGTGTAAGCATTTTAAACTGCTCATAAAAGCAATGTTGGCTGTGGCAGATTGACTTTAAATTACTGAGCCTAGTAGAGGTAGGTTCAAGCTCTATCTTTCAGATTCTTGACTTCTTAAAGGAAACATCTTGTTTCAAGTAATGTAACTTTTCTGATCTTTGTTTAGTGTATCCAATTAACTGACTAAATATCAAAGTCTCAAAAAAAATCTTCAATTACACTGTGAAATATCATCATCTGGATGTGTCTGTTTTCCTATACGTCCATAAGACACGGATACATGGCAGGGTTGTCACCCCTATATTGCAAAATATATAAAGTTAATAGCTGTAGGTGGAAGTGACGATGCTCCCTACCAGACCACCAGGCTGGTGGAATTACTTGAAGAACTGTCTCCATATGACCCCGCAGTTTTCTTGTGTAGGTGGAAAGCACTAGTCCCTGCCTTAGTAAATGATGTTTGTAAAGCATCTTTATTGATACTAATATTAAGGCAACTAGAAACACTGTTTGTGCAAAAGAACTAAAGATTTTTTAATGCAGGACAGTGAAGCACACCTTTCCTTCTTCTTCCATGTAGCTTAGCAAGTCTGTGAGTTTACCTTTTGGAGTTTTTTCCACAATTTTGCTTAACTAGTGTAAAAAGTTTTAGTATCCCTGTGGAATTTGAATTGGTACGAAACTGACAAAAAACCCAGCCTTCTTCCTAAATTCACAACAACGCATCTTGCTGTCTGTTGCCATACTCTAGTCTAACGACATTTTTCTAGCTGTGGCCAAGGGAATTACAGGCAAGACCACAGTCTCGTTTTAACATGCCGAGCACACACAGCACCATTTGTTGTAGCCAGGTACTATTCCAGTTTGATTTTTTACTCCATGAAAGTGAAATAGGATCCCAACAAAAAGGTGTGGAGAGTCTAGACAAGTGGAAAAGACTTGGTCATGTAGGACAGAGTTCTGCTCCCTACAATGAAAGGGAATTTCGTGCCAAAAAAAACCAACTTTGCATGATTTGGACTTTTTTCTAGGTACCAATGCCTCATTCCCCTGTTTCTGGTAAATGTTAAATTCTGCCAGCCATTGGAGTAATATGCATTTATGTGAATTAATGCACATTTATGTGAAAAACAGACATACTTCTTCCTTGCAGTGTTCACAGACTTCACTTTTCTCCCTTAATTTGATGGTTATGCACTTCCTTGAGCTTTGTAGCTAGGAACAAACTATCTTGGCAATAACAGATGGTAGTGGAAGGAAATATGGAATGTATTTCACTGAATCATTTGTTCATTAGTTATGGTTTAGATAAATAGAATTATTTCTCATTCAAGCATATCCCTTGGGAATCTAGTTTGTTATTTGCATATTTTTTCAATAAAGTCTCCTGGGTCCCTGTGAAAAACAAGATAAAATACACTAGAAAAGACACTACATTCAAGCTTATGAGACAGGCATTTTTTAGATGGATAAGGGGAATTCTTATATTCTATTTCTCCACAGTTTACACAGACAATTCATTTTTCTGTATCAAAATAAAGACTAGAGACCTTGATCATGGTTGATGATGTTAGTGAAATCCCCAGGAGACAACTTACTTCACAGTCAAGATACAAAAGTGTCATACAACTCTTTTGCACAAACAGTGAGCATTTCAACCTTGGAAGCAATGAAGTTCACATCTTCAGTGTATCATGAATAAAAGATGTGTTCTGGATCACAGCTTTGTAACTTAAAGAAAAACATCAAAACTGTATGGTTGCCAAAAATAGCTGATTCCCCCATCTGCTACAGATAAGCTGAAATAGAGCTGTGTGAATCCTGCCAGCTTAGTTTTGATCTGAATAACAGTTCCTCTAGTAATTGAGCAACTCTGAAAGTAGCAAGTCAGTAAGGAGACAGAAAAATTCAACAGCAAGGTAGTAATTCCTCTAACTACAGCCAAATGCTACAAATACCCAAGGTTTCCCTCCCTACTGAAGCTGAATCAAAAGATTTTGAGGACTGTAATTTTCAACTTTTCTTCCCCCCTCCCTCAGCCTTTTGTCCATCTGCTATATTTTCCACTTTTGTAAAATGGCAGAATCAGAAAGAGGAGATTCATTTTGCACCACAGACTGTGAGATTAGTGTTTCGGGTTTTGGTTTTGTTTTTGTTTTCCAGTTTTTCCAATTATGTGTTACAATACTTTGATTAGATTTTTGGTGTAAAGTGTCTCTTGCTCTCACAAACAGTCCTTTAGGCTGAGAAATTTCTGGAGCAAATCATGCTGCTAATGGATGTCATCGCTGTGGAAATGGTTTTCATGGATTATGGACCATCTCCATGAATAACCCTGAAAATCTGGAAGGAACTTCTAAGGAACATTTTATATCACATTACATGAAGAAACAGAGTTGTGAATCACTGATGTGCTACCTTAAATTATCAGAATACATATTACCATGTTTTGTAGTACATGTTGGTACACAAGACAAACAGTGACAGAGCTAATCATAGTGTCTATGGTTCTATGAGGATCACACACAAGTGACAACCAGTGCGATCATCTGAACTGACTTTTGTCTGATGCTTTCTCTACTGTTATTTGCCTTTCTGTGCTGTTGCATGGCACATGAAAGTCTGCAGTACAAAGCTACCTTTAAAACTTCAATGCCTCCTTGTGCACACGGAAGGGAGAAAATTGTACTGGAGAGCAAGCTTTGGTCCTAACAACTTTCATGACTCTCTATAGTGCGTTAAAATTGTCAGCTGTTGCCTTAAGTAACTTATAGAACATTTTGGGTTAGGAAAGACCTTTAAGTCTGACCATTAACCTAACAATACCAAGTCCACCACTAAACCCTGTTCCACAATGCCACATTTGCACATCTTTTGAATATCTCCAGGGACAGTGACTCAACCACTTCCCTGCAGAACTGCAGAGTATGTGATTCAGCTTGTAACAGCAAATGAAGATGAGTTTTTAAGGGGGATGTGTATGTTAATTTTATAGAACTGATCTTTTTCAACAAAGCTCTCATTTGTGCTACACCATTGCTTGAAAATTTCCATGAGGTGCTTGCTTACACACCATATAAATGAATAGCAGGAGAAAACCACATAGGTCTGGGAAATTATCCAATACATTTAGAATGCCTTAATTATGTCACAGTTTGCAAAAACATGTTTTATGAAGACAGTATTTGAAACTTGGAACAGTTGTTATGCATATCTGAAAATAAAAATTCTTGCTAATAGGTCATCTACACACTTGGTATATGTAATGCTTCCTTCTTAGGTTGTGGCTTTTAACAGTACCCACTTGTCAGAACTGCTTGAGACTTTTGCTAGTAATTGCTTGGGGAGGATTGCGAATAGATGATAATACTTTATATATTTGCAATATATTATCCTTATATGCTAGGCTGACTCAGAGGCTAAGCCATTTATTTGTAAATCCATTTTATTATGAAGAAGAAGCTCTAGCTTATCAAAAAAGTAAAATCATGATAGGCTTACAGTTATGGCTCTGTAGGAGAAGAAAAATACATGCAGACTGCTTGATTCTGATTACCACCAATTTGATAGAGCACCATATCATTGTTGCTCAAGGGTGTAAAAATTACATTTTTTTTTTTTTTAAGTACATTTAGGTAGATAAATGCCATAGAAATATTTTTAATCATACTTTTATTAGTACTTCCATCATCATGAAATTGATATCAAACCTTCTGTTCGATCTAATACTGTCTGAATATTCACATGGCTGTTACTAGAACTTCCCTGTTGTCTAGACCTTTGTCTGGATAGTGGTCTAGAACAATCTAGAGTGTATTCTGCACTGCTTGGTGCCTGATCTGTATGAGTTTTGCTGAGCTTCTTCCTCACAGATGTTGCATATAGATTTATGGTGTATCTCCTTCTGTTCATCAACAGAATATCATAGATGAGAACAGCTTGAGAGAGCAGAGAAGTAATAGCCAGAGTCTGAACATCTCATCTGAATGGTCATACAGAGCCATATCTAAAGTTAAAATCGTATTTAAAATATTGTGAAAGACTCAGGGTTTTTTTTACTGGTGAGTATGGAATAAGTCTTTAAATTCCAGTTTATGTAGTCTGGCTTTGGGGCAGGTTTTTGGATTGTTTTGTTGTTTTTTTTTGTTTGGTTGGTTGGTTTTTTTGTTTGTTTGTTTGTTTTTGTTTTAAAGATGGTAAAGTCTAACTGGGGCTTGTACTGAAATTCAACACACAGATCATAACCCCACTCTAAGAGTCAGGCTATGACAAAAGGCCAACCTCTGAGCCATCTTCTGAATGACAAACTCTTCTTATTACTCTCTAATAGCTAAAAACTCTCAGGTTACAATTACAACCCAATGGTGTTTTGAGCCACTCACTAATGACAGAGTGACTTTGTACTGAACTAGTGGTGGATGATAAGGGAGACAGTTTACTTAAGGCTACCTCATCCTATTCACTGGGACATCTTGCCTTATGTCTGAAGTAATATTTAACCTCCTAGTTGCCACACTGGGCTTCAGAAGGTGAGCTGATTGATCTTAATTACCATCTTTTCCGATGACGTGCTGAAATTCATAATAATAAACTGTTCACGTACACTACTTGATCTGGTAACAAGAAGTCATCTGAAGCGTATATTCCCTTAGAAGTCTTCTGTTGTGACAGAGTTCTGCCTTTGTCTGCTCAGTTCTGCTCAGATTGCACAAGAAAAATAAGCTGGCTCATTAAAATGTATTTTGTCATCTGAATGTAAATGCTGTATTTTCAGGACCTGAAAGGAATACAAGGAATTGTTCAGTGCTGTCAGTAAGGGGAATGACTGTATGATTTAATTGGTCTCTTCTATGTCTAGTTCTTAGGGTTTCATGAATACAGTTGAAAATATAAGTTAAGAAGTATGCAAAAATGTATTTTACACTTTGGTGTTTCATTAATTTGATGCTTTTCAGTCAAGGGCATAGAAATTTCATAATTATGGCAAATAATGAATAGATGTATCACTCAAGATTTTATGGTCAGAATGGAGGATAAAAGACTAAATTTGGCACTTTTCCCCCCACCTCTTTTTCTCTGATTCAGACCTTTATATTTGCTCTAATTTCCAGATACTATTTTAAAGTACAATAAGTATTGTTCATATGAAAACCAATGCAAAAAATGTTTTGTTTTGTTTTGTTTTAAATTCTAAGACACAAATTCAGATAAGAATGCAATCACTATGCAGTACTTACATGTAAGAATAATTTTCTTACTCTTAAGGGGATTACTGACAGATTTTAGAAGAACAGATACCCAAGTAATTTGCTATCTCAGTAAACTGTCATTAGCTATCTGATATATTCACCTACCTTTAAGATTTTTTTAGGCATATTTATTCCAATGAATAAAGCAGGCAACTATAGACTTGTCATGAAAGTGGTCCCTTTTTTATCTTGAGGGCAGCCTCTCCACACAATTCGCACATTGACAACTATCAAAGAAGCATCCTGTTTTGTGTAAGGGATTTGAAAGGACCTGTCATTCACTTTCAAGAAAAAGAAAATATGATTTACTTTTCTTGTTGGTTAGTACAGTATGCATTTAAGTTGTGGTTTGTGGGTTTGTGTGTTTTTGTTTGTTTGTGTTGTTGTTGTTGCTTGGGGTTTTTTTTGTTTGGTTTTGTTTTTTTTTTTTGTCTGCTTTATTGCATATGTCGCTGTATGGATGGCAAGTGAGGAAGGGTTATCTTTCTACAGGGGGAAAAAAAAACCCTTCCTGTTCATTTTTCATCATGTGAGTTTCATTATTACTTCTGGGTATTGTAAAACAGGCTCCATGAATCTTGCTTTCTATTCTCCTGATACTTGTTTGAGTAGAGATGGAATAACATAATTCATGTTTGAAATCAGATGCATGTCCTTTACATCTATCTTTACCTTATTCAACTACTTTTTAACCTACCATATCTTTGGCATTTGTGTTATTTATATATAGAAGATAAGAGTCTTCTTGGAGAGCAGTGTCCTTTTTCTGACAACATGGCAGAGAGTGCAGTCAACATACTCACCTCAGAATTTACTTTTCAGTGTGTATCTCCAGAAGCATGCTCTCTTTCTCTGCATCATGCTAGGAGTTGCACTTTCTTCAAAAAGGAAGCTGCAGCACACTGGGTGACACGACTGTTTCTATCCAAATGGGGATTATAACTGTAAATATAACCAGTGTTTTAATGTCTAAAAGCTGCATAAGGCACCATGTAGAATGTATTAAGCTGGCAGATCCCTCAGTATTTTTCAATGTTAAATATTTTCTTTAGTCTTTTCCTATAGAATTCCTTCAACTACAACTGTGCATTTCATTTTACTGATACTTACATACGTGGCTAAACTCCCCTGTTGTCTAAAATCAAGCAGTTGAAGTACTAAGGCCTGAACAGCAGGCCATGAACCAAGGTTGGCCTCTAGATGAATCTCACAACCAAACATTATATAACATTGGAATATGCATGATCATTAGTGAAATATGTCCAATTATTTGCAAGATATGTGGTGTAAATAAGATGTTATATGAATATATTTGTTTTTTCCTTTTCTAGGAGCATGTTGTCAAGGCTGTGAATCCAGATACCTAGCCTTGCTTGGAAGCATGTGGTCAGAACCAAGTAGATAAAGAAAATCCCTTGGTTCCTCCTTGAGCCCCAGTCAGTCTTTTGGTGGAATCCAACAGGAAAATGAAAAAAAAAAAATGTTTCTGCACCTGAAGTTATGTAAACTTGTTCATTCAACTATATAGAAGCTGGACCCTCTTGTGGCAACTTTGGAGATCTCACCTACGAATGGACAAAGTGCTTAGGACCTCCCAATTGCCAGGACAGATTTTCAAAATCCTCTCTGCAAACAGGGCTCCCCAGCAGCTGTTGGAGTGGATGATGGCAACGTATTATTAAGGTTACTGGTGAAGTATCTTTCTTAATCACCGTAGCTAACTTTATGTAGTATCCTGTTTACTTTCTGTACTATTTAAACTAGAGTATAATAAGCCTCTTTTTCTGACTGAATTCGTTACCTTTTTTTTGTATTGCCTTGAGATAGACAAAAAAATAAACCTACTCTTTTCATTGGCCTGTGTGTCCTTTCTGTTGACCCCATCAACTGTCAAAACAGCCATCCATTCCAATTGTGGATGCTCATAGATTAAAGAACCCCCTTCATTTTTAATACCTGAAATATGTGAGAGATATCTTGAAATTGTGTTTGTTTATGTGTGAATTAGTTACAGTTTTCTCTATAACAATATAACAGAACTTAAAATAAAGTCTGTGAGCGTTATATAATAATTACTGTGCCAGCCTCAAAGTTTTTGAAATAAAAAAAGAGAAAACTTCAAATGTTGTGTCTCACCACCTAGATTTTAGAGCATAATTATAATTATGATCTTTCTCTGCTGTCAGAAGAGAGGGAAAAAGAACAGAAGATCTGTCTCCTGTTTCTTTCACCAAACCAGGAGTTGACAGACTCAGAACTCCTGTGTGGTTATGATTTTTTATGTGCTGGTACTTTCTGTCGCAAGAACAGTTCTTCCTCATTTTCCTTTCTTTCTGCATGTTTTCTGCAACTGAGAAAAGCTATCTAGCATTTTCTGTCTATATAAATACTACATTTCATAGGCTATTGCAGAACTGTATTTTCTTAAAACTGATTTAATACGCCACCAGCTTTTTTCCCCAGCAGAAATAATTTCTTTCTTATTCAATGAAGCAAGCTATTCACTTACCATGAAACTGTTGGAGCATTAAGTGTTTGCATATCCTATGTCAAAAACAAAAAAAAAAGGGAAAACATTGGAATTTGAATAAGCTGTCTTGTTAATCAGGAAAAAATGTAGCACCCATTTCCAAGACTTTACATATGATGAGAGAATCTAAAACTCCATCATCTTCTGTGCTGTCTTCTTATGATGTGTGAGATACAGGACAAAATACTCACTCTGATCTAGCATAGATATGTCCACTATTTAAAGCAGTGCTATTCAAATACCTAGTTCATAGAGTAATACTCAAACATGGCAGTCTCAGTTTTTCTCCCTAAAAACAAGAGTAACACAATCCTCCTGGCTGTGCAAGCTTTTATGTGCAAATCCAGTGTAATTAATTTATGGAACCCGGATGCTTCACTTGGGAAAGGGTGAGCATACTCCTGCTTCACTTCCTTCTCAGGCAGCAGGGTGGGGCAGAGAGCCTGAACTGTACTGCTGTGTGTGTCTCTTCAGCATGCCTTAGGAGAGACCTTTGTGTCCATACAGCTTCTCATACCTTTAAGCAGACAAAAATTAACAAATACCACAACACAGCAAGGGGAACAGCCAGTTTTCATAAATGCTTGTTCTAGAGTACAGTGTCCTTGCTGCTCCTGAGTATGCAGGGAACAAAGAGGAGCTGTTCTCTTTAAGGACCTGCAGACCCTAAACACTCTAATGTCCTTAAATAGCATATGGAAAATGTGAAGAGGCCTTCTGCCATTGGGTGTTTTAAGCCCCAAGAAACTTATTTAGCATTACATTATCAGAGCTCTCTAGACTGCTGAAAACCAGCAAAGAGCAACTAGCACACAATAACCTCACAGAAAAGCAAGTTAGAGATCCATCAGATTATCTGGGACGTTACCTTGCATGGTACTGACTTGTGATCTGCAGGATGTTTGGCATTCCCATCTCCCAGGCAGTGTTCATATAACATGAAGATGTGAAGCCTTGTTAAAGATGTGAAGTTAAAGTTCTTGCTAGGACTGGGACCTTACCAAGCTTGCCTAGAGCTTCTAGTTCTATCAGTTTTGGATGGGGTTAATATATTAACTGACTTGATGGTGTAATTCATTTGAGCTAAATGGCTAATTTGCAAGGCTTAGAATGTGCCACAGTGGCATGATCATGAAGGCTTAAACTCTTTTTTCACATAAAAAAAAATAAAAACAGGCACAAACAAGCATTAAAAATATTTTACCATTATGTTCTGTAAACAATTCTGAAAATATTAACTCAAGAACTGTCAGAGTATGGGTAGGCTTCCTATAAAACTTGCAGACTGCTGAGTGATGATGACTCTTTGTGTCACTAAAACAGCCTTGTCTTTTCAAGAACCCACAGATTCTCTGCAGCACATATGTACAGAACTTCAAAAGAATTTTATTTAATCAGCACTTCATGGGATAGCAGGTAAGGAATGTTACACACAGACCAAAGTGCAATTTCCTTTAGGAATTATAATGTATTCCTGATGAATAATGAAATTCTGAGAGAGCTCATCAAAACTCCTTTCCTGTAGTTCTCAGATTCACAGAATGATTTTCAACTGCCTGCAAAGCCCATGTGCCTACAGTAAACCATACAGGAAAGATGAGATCACTCCCTAGCCTTCATTTGAGTGTACCCATCCACATCTGAAACATAATAGTCTTGCCTTGTCCAGGTCATTCTTTAATGTGTTCTGGTATCCACTAGTTTTGTGCTACAGCAATTGGAACATCAGCTCACGTAACCAGTGAACTCCAAATAAATCCAAATATTTATCATTATTCCTATCTCATTTCTGTAGCTAAGGAGTGCAGCTATAACAGCCTTCCTGAAATCAGAGCATTGTTTCTTCAGCCATAAAAACAAACCTTTCAGAGAAGCAGATACAAGTCAGCCACGGTAGGGATTCTCAGACCTGAAGTGTCGATAGCATTAATGGACTAGAGCTGCTTCTGAAATTCACATCTCAGCAGAGATCTGGCAACTGCAATTGCTGTGGATGTCTTGCAGCACTGCTCCCAAGGGAATACCTGCCATACTGTATGTTGTCTTCAACCTGCTTGGACTAAAACCAATTCTTTAGCCTTAGCAAAAGTCTGAGTTGTAATATTTACCTTTTAACATTTAGTAGGCATGGTTTGGTTATTTTCTCAGGTTTTTCCTGAACTAAACCAGTCTGGTCCAACATAAACACCCTGATAACTCTGTCAGTACACATTATTTATAGATAATTACCAAGAATGCACAACACTATTTTTCAATCTTACATTCTGTCATCTAGTCAAGAAAACTGTGTTTCAGGTTATTTCAGGCTGTTGCCAAGTGTAGCTATATGGATCAGAGGCAAAATGTCACCACTCCTTTGTCAAGAGTCTGAGGTGAATGTAGGACGAGAAACGTGGAGAATGAGATACAGCTGACAACCAGAAGCTTAGATTTCTTTCATCAACTCTTTGCAGTTCCAACTATGACGAACTTTCAAGTTTATGTAACACACTGTCAGAGGTATTTGGCAAAACCACATGAGCATCATGAAGCAGAATACTTGGAATATGAAGAGTAAACATTTGTTATAGTTCATGGCAATTTTTTTTTTTTCTCTCTGCCTAGCAGCACATAAAAGGAAGAAACATCATCTTGTGAGAAGTTAGGAAAGAAAACACAAAGGCAATCATGTGTCTCATTTGTTCACAAAATTACTTCAATTAAACATTCATACTGGACAGTTACACATTAAATAACTGTAGCTGGCTGTGCATCCCATAAGCAGCTAGCCCTTATCTTCATGCAACCGTAGCAAATCCACATACAAATTAAATTCAGATGCATAATCTGTTATTCCAGCAAGTGTGTGCTGTGTTAGTCTCACAGGTCTTCCTGAAAACTGGTCTGGTCTGTTAGAGGTAACCAGTAACTGCCCAGCTAATGGAGGAGTATCAGCCATGACTGATTCAGTTTGAGTATTTGTTAGGATTGTGCTCATACTAATGATAAGACATCAACGTTCTTACATTCATTCTTAGCTTTATTTATTGACTAAAATTTGCATGAAAGAATCACCTATATTCTCTGGCAGCTTCTGGGAAACATGATTAAAAACCTTAGGCTTGATGTAACATTATTCACATTTTTTCAAGTCAGTCATGAATTCACTTTCTTTTAAAAAAGAATCAAGGGGGAGCCATTGGAGCTGAGCTGATTTCACTACTATACAAATGCACTGAGTTCAGAACAAAATAACCTTTTGGATCACACTGAGCTTGCAGAATCAAGCTGCATGTACATAACTTTCTTCAGGGCAGGCTTGAACAGCACTGCTGTCTCAGATCACAAGATGCCATTACTTTTTGTTACAGAATTGATATGATTTCTTTTTTCCTTTTCTTACAAAGAAACATGTGGCCCAAATGAAACTCTTGCTTTTGGGGGGAGGAAGAACTGATGCTGAAAGAGAAAGAATTTCTAATTTGCTCTGCTTAAATAATGGTCTTTTGTCTTGGACTAGACAAAATTTATCCTTTTTTTAGCAATAAAAATCTTTCAATGCTACTTCTGTGTAACCTAAGAGACATTTTTGTTCTAAAATGCCTCGTTATCAGTGCTGTGCAATGTTGAAGGAGTATGAAAAAAAAAAATCTTATTTCAATGACTTGCAATGAAATAAGTAATTTTCATGACTTCTTTCAAGTCCTAGAATCATAGAATCTTTGGGTTGGAAGGAACCTCCAAAGGCCATCTAGTCCAGCCCATTTTTTGTGGTAATATTCTTAAGAGGGACTCCATTCAGTCGTTGCGTATTGCTGTAGATAAGGTGCATAATCCTGTCAGGTATGAGATCAGTGTGAAAAGAAGCCAGTTGCAAGGCTGCAACCAACTACTGGCTTCATGTCCCAGATGTTCACAATCCAGTCACTCTCACAAGTCACCATTAGCCCTCTGGAGATGTCCATGGACACGTGTGAAATGGTGTGTTTTCCTTCATGAAAGGTTGCCAAGGGAGTGCGGTCTTCATCTTTGATTGACTCAAAACAGGAATCATGGACATGGATCTGGAACTCAAATCCCATGATGGGGTAACTGGACCATTTGGTACTGCGCTTGCTACATATTGCTTGCCCACAATTTCTGCAATGATACTGTCTCAACCCTAACGTCTTTATGTCCCACATTTGCTTCATATTCAAGAGGAAAGGCTGTTCACACTTCTGGAAGGAATCACTTTCTAGCCATTGAGGAGCCTCTTCTCAGCTGATGTCCATGTTCCAAACAACAGTTCCTCCATCAGCTGAACAAGACACCAGCTGCCACGACAGCTGGATGTAACAGATAGCCTACACCTTGTCGTGAAGTCCCTGGAGCAGCAGCATTTGCCCCTTCCTTCCACCGATGTCCTACATGATAATGCTGCGATCAGAGGCACCTGAGACAAGCAGGCATTGCACAGGATCCCACCATGGGAAAGTAATAGTTCCTTCATGTCCTTTGGGTGTTGTGAAAACAGAACACACATTCTGCTTGAGCTTCAGGAGAGAGATCTGTCCAGAATAGTCACCAATAAGGCTTGCTGAGTTCCATGATCATGTTGTAGACACAAAGCTCAGGAGGTGAAGTCTTGTCTCCCCAGCATACTCCCACTCCTGGTGCACAGTGCTGATAACCCACTCTGACTCCAGGCAGAAAGTGATAGCAGACACTCAATTCTGATGAGCTGGATAGGTCTTAACAAATTTTATCTTACTGAAGTCCTCCGAAATATGAAACTCCATGATGTCTCCATTGTCCTGGCCTACAAATATTAGTCTGCTGTCATGATGAAAAGCCATGGCTGAACATGGTGATGCTGCGGCGTGGTAGATGCGGGGCCGGTACTGACCACTGTCTCTCTTCAGCCATACCCATATTGTTCTGACCTCACTGGCTGTGATGGTGGCATCCTCCCTGGGGATGAGGAGCGCAGCGACTACGTCCTGGTGCCCCTCGACGTTGCTGAGTGGGACGTGTGGCTGCTCTGTGGCTGTGAGTGGACTTTAGCTGCCACGTCACGGCAGCGCCCAAGTCCTTACACTTATAGGTCTAGCTACAACAGGGAAAAATAAAATTTTCTGGTGAACTTTGTAAGTTTGAACTTTGTAAGGTAGCAAGTGCAAGAAAGATCACTTGGTCTGAAATTGTTAACTCGAAGCACAGATGGAAACGAAGCTTTAAATCTTTAAACCGTGCCACCTCTGAGTAGCTCCTTTGCCTGCCATTGTCGGTAACTTTCAAAAGGACAAATGAATTGGAATGATCTTCTAAATTTCCTTTAATAGATATTCTGAAAATTAAAAAGCTTGGGTTAGTAAAAAGTGAACAGCTGTTTGTGAGCAAGTACATTTATTTGCAAGACTGCTGTAGGATAATAATATCTGAGGTTGGAAGTGTCCTCTGGAGATCAACTCTCTTGCTCAAGAGCAGGCTCGGTGAGAGCAGGTCACAGGCTGTATCACCATTTGTTTTATTTGTTCCAATTTGGTCTTTTTTTTTCAAGAAAAAAAGGAAAGATTTTATATAGTAATGCTTCTAATGAAATCAGAGCCTTGTGGAAAGGGTATATGAAGGAGAGGAGAAAGAAACCCTTTAATAAACTCTGTTTCTCTTCCATTTCATTATACTTTCTCATATTTACTAGATAGTTTTGGATAATTTTATTTTGAAGACACGCTATAATGAATAGTGTAAATTCTGTACTGTTGTGTGAATAAAAGTATCAATACATACTTCGGTAAATAGTTTTCTTTTATAGCCTCTGCTTTGGAATTTCTGAATATACAGTCCAGCAGCTGAAGTGCCTATTTGAGGTTAACTTGAAACCAGTCTGAGGTTGTTAGGGCTCATACTTAAAGTAAATAAAAGTGATCCTGGCCATCTGATACTGCCTGTCATGTTCCTTGTATCTCCTGGCGTAAACAAGGGCACTTAGCCACATGATACCCTTTCTGTTCTCTTTACCTGGGGCTTCTCAGATCACTGGTATCACTGTCTGTAACAATGTGGTGAAACACTGGTAGGATGGGAATTTTAAATTACCTTTGTTGTACTCTTTCCATTTAAAATGTGAAGACATCTTATGGATCAATTCCCTCTCTTCTTTACGACTATATAGGGTCTTTTTGCTTTTGCATGATAACACCCGGAAAACAAAAACAACCAACCCCAAAACAATCACTAATATAAAAAAGCAATAGCTATATTTATAGCTGCCTCAATATGTCTTAGCAGTAAGAAACAAATGCAGTTTAAACAGCCAGGTCTCTGGATTTGCCATAATTATAGAATCATAGAAAATATTGTGCTGGAAGGGACCTCTAAATGCCATCTAGTCCAACCCCCCTACAAATAAACAGGAACATCTCTAACTAATAGACCAGGTTGCTCAGGGCCCCATCAAGCCTGACCTTGAATGTCTCCAGGGATGGAGACTCCACCATCTCTCTAGGCAGCCTGTTCCAGTGATTAACCACTCTCATATTAAAGAATTTTTTTCCTGATGTCTAACCTAAATTTACGTTTTTCTAATTTAAAACCAATACTCCTTATCCTGTTGTTACAAACCCTTCAGCACAGATCTTCCTCTGCCTTCTAAAAAGCCCCTTTCAGGTATTGGAAGAGTGCTGTAAGGTCCTCCTGGAGCCTTCTCTTCTCCAGGCTGGAAACAAAACAACAACTCTCACAGCCTGTCCTCATAGGAAAGGTGCTCCAGCCCTCTGATCATTTTCATAGTCCTCCGCTGAACACACTCCAGCAGGTCCACATCCTTCTTGTGTTGGGGGCTCCAGAGCTGGACACAGGACTCCAGGTGAGATCTCACCAGGGCAGAGTAGAGGGGCAGGATCACCTCTCTCCATCTTCAGGCCATGCTTCTTTGATGCAGCCCAGGATGCAATTGGCCTTCTGGGCTGCTGCTGCACATTGGTGGCTCATGTCCAGCTTCTCATTGACTAGTACCCCCAAGACTTTTTACAATGCACTGCTCTCTAACATGTCCTCTCCCAGCCTATATTGATAACATTGGTAGCCCCAGCCGAGGTGCAGGACCCAGCACTTAGCCTTGTTGATAGGCCTCATACGGTTGGCCTTGGCCATTGATCCAGCCTATCTAGATCCCTCTGCAGAGCCTCCGTACCTTTAACCAGATCAATATTCCCATCCAGCATGATGTTATCTGTACACTCACTGAGCATCCACTCACCAAAGCAGTGGTAAAGATATTAAAGACCAGTGGCCCTGATACTGATCCCTGGGGAACACCGCTTGTGACCAGCTGCCAACTGGATTTATCCCCATTCACCACCACCCTCTGGGCCCGGCCATGCAGCCAGTGTTTCACCAGGGCAGTGTTGCTGGTCCAGACCACAGTGCGACTCGCTGTGGCAGCTGGTACCCACTCCTCAGCTGCAAAGCCTGAGCAATGGGAGGCTAGAAACCAGGTAAGGAACTTAGAATTTGGCAGCCTCTGGAGGGTCTTTAAATAACTGAAGAATTCAGTAGAAAATAGCAAGTCTTTAATTATCATGCTCCCTTCTCTTTTACAGAGGAAATCTATGCTTAACCAAGATCTGCCCTTTGCTGGAGGTAGACTGAAGTGGTTTTTGTCCACATTGGTGAGAAGTTCTGCTTGTTGTGTAAAGGTTTTTTCTGTGTATTTTTTTTTTAAATATTTGCATAGATCACGCTCCATGTAATAGTTTTTCTCGAAAGAAGATGACAAAACAACACTTTGAACAAGAACATCTCTGTGAACATGAGTGTGCAGAATGTTGAATCATAGAATCATAGAATCATAAGGGTTGAAAACGATCTCTAAGATCATTAAGTCCAATCATCATCCCAACACTACCGTGACCACTAACCCATATCATAAAGTACTGTCCCCTCAAACTTTTTTAACCCAGCCAAGGATGGTGACTCCACCATCTCCCTGGGCAGCCTGTTCCAATCCTTCACCACTCTACATGAAAACAGGTACCTCTTCAATTTATCTAGAGAAGCTTGGAAGTTTAATATAATTACTCTGTTATAAAATAATTAAAAAGAGAGAAAAGAGTGTTAAAAATTAGAGGGTATGGAGAGACACTCACAGTGTTCAATTTGCTCTCCGTGGAGAATTTGTCAGGTAGAACCAGTCCAGTTCTGAACTCTTCCATTTTGAAAGCTTCCAGAATACTGGTGTATAAAAAAAACTATAACCTCTGATTAAAAAAAAAAAAAAAAAGGAAAATCCCCACCTTAGAGAGCAAGGATTATATGTACTATATTTAAGCACTGTGTGGTCTTAGCTCTCTTGTTGAAGATCGTCAGTCGTAGTGTAGAATGAGAGATTTCCTGAGAAAATTCTAAAATATCAACAGTTTGTTCACTAAAGAGCAACATGAACTTCCACGTTGTTACACAGCATGATATTTTTTCCCCCTTGATAGCGCAGATTTAAATACAAATGTTTCATTTTTCTGTTTCGTGATTACAAGACAAATGAGACAATTTAGGGAAAAAAGCCCCAAATGACTGTATGAAGCAGATACAATAAATCTTATTAGGCTTGATGAACACTGCAGCTGGATGGATGTGTTGTACAGCACTCCTGAGGGCTGACTGGTCTATTCCTTACTTAACAAAGCAAAAATGCCAGATATTGAGAAGAATCTGCAGCATCAAGGCACCTGGAAAAGTTATCTTTGGAAGTCTTGAAAAGAAATTCCAGGCAATGAATGAAAAATTGCTAAAGTTGATGTTGAACCTTTTAACTGAATTCTCCAACACCTTGACAGATATAGCAAGGTGAGAAAACTTTGAGTAAATCTACATAAGGAAGAGGACAGTTATCATGTGCTTGATTAATCTACTTCCTTTTGCCCTGTCTTCCAAATGAGTAAATAAAACTTCCTTCTGGTAAAGGAATATAATTCTTCTGTCTAAAGAAAGACATGCTTCTTATGGATTAAAGCTTCACAGATATGAAGTGTGAGGTCTGAACAAAGACTTTTTTATGGCTGGGGCAGTACCTAAGCTTTTCTGCCCATTTAGGTTATCCGATATTAGATGAACAGCCAACAGTTTTCCCTCTGTGTGGCAGTACTGGAAGACTGTTTTCCACAGATATTTTTTTTTTTTTTTTTTTCCTTTGCTGAGTATATTGTTTTGTCATCAGCTGTGGCTGAACTTCACCAGAGTGTTCAAAGTTTATCACACGGTCTTGGACACACTTTTCCACAAAACCAATTCTGCTAGAAAACCAGAACAGTAGCTTCAAAAAGTAGCTCAGTGTACTAGCTGCAGAGTGTTGTGAATCACCCGAAAAAAGGCACCATCTATACACTAGGGTTATCCCAGCTGATTTTACATTGGTACTGCTGGTAGTTTACTTAAAACATTTGCTGCATGCTTATTTGGGTGGATAAACTGAACTAAGGGTGTTGGCTATAGGAGACTGCAAGTAATTGACCAAGATTCAACCTACACAAAATTAAAATGTTTTGTTAAAAGGCAATCTGTTGGAAAATTCTCAGTCTAGGCTGTGTTCAGTGATTTTTGACAAAGCATGTTCATTATGTTGGTGGCAAATTCATAATTTCTCAAATTCAAACCCCTTACCAAGAGAATGATGAGTACACAAAAGTTGACTAATTATTAAGTGTACCAATTTCCAGAGGAAAGTTTAATATGAATAAACTTTTATAGTTAACAAGAAAAGTCCTCTGGATCTAAGCTTAAAGGTGCTGAAGTATCTGCAGTATTTTTTTAATTATATTGACAATTTTCCTTAAACTATCCTACAGGCTTTGAGAAAATGTATTTGATACTATATAGGAGTCTTGAGAAATCACCTGATAGAATCTAGAATGAGATGTCAAAGGATGGACTTAAAGTATACACACCTGAGAACCTAATCCTACAGCTGGGGAGGTGGTGATGGTCTTTTGGTTCTTTCCTTCTTCCTGCTTCCTGTTAAATGGTTTTCCTATTTGTTAAAGTAGGCTGTTATAAGTGAGGATTATAAGCTTGGATTGCTCATGAGGGAGCCTGAATGTCTCTGAACCTGCAAGTGTTGTGCAGTGAGAGAAAAGGCCAGCTTCATCACCCACCTGACTGGCAGAGTCACGTGTGCAGCAGGTTTTTTGAGTGTCCTCTTTTAACAAGAACTACATGCTACAAAAGGTAAATCTGGAACTAACTCAGTGCACAGTAACCTGACACAAGTCCCTTTCTATTGGTTACTAGGAAACAGCCTTCTTTTCTCTCTAGAGCTCTTGACTTAAGGTTAAGTATGGACATTTTGTCCCAGTTTTATATGCCTGTGGATCATCTCTCTAGCTTGGTCTATTCTTTCCTACTTTATTATTTTGTTGTAAGGCAGTGGAGGAAGGGAAAGGTAACTACCTCTAATCAGAATAGCCTGGCCAGTAAAATGATTTTACTTATTCTTCTTTATATAGCTTACTGGTTATATAAAATAGTATATATGGATATTAAACCTTTAGAGGACTTAAGCCTACCTGTTCATTGCAATCAGTTTTGGTGTCTTTTGATGTTTTAAGGACCTGGAAGAGTTATAATGACATTTAGAACAATCAGGCTGTTATAAGAATAAAAACCAAATGTATTTTAAAAACCAACAATAACAACAAAAAAAACCAAAACCTCTCAAGCAAACGTAATTCAACAAGATATTGTTTTCAGCCCAGTCAAAACTGATGCCAGCAGTAACCTCAAACTAGAAGCTGGTTTTCAGTTGACATGATGTTCTGGTTCCATGTAAAAAGGGGTTCAGGGCAGGACCCACACAGAACAGAACTATGTACTCCCCTCCCCTCCCCCCCAGAGAGAGAGAGAGAGACTTTGAAAAAAAAAGAAAATGAAGTATATTGTTTAACAAGGAACAGAAAATGAAAAAGGGAGGTAAGAAAAAAATATATACAAAGATTAGGGGAAATACAAAAATAAGCAAAATATACAAAACCCTCAGAAATAGTTCCAAGGTCCCACGGAGCGAAAGCACAACCTCCACCTCACAGCTTCAGGGCAGGAGTGAAGTTAACACCCACTTCTTGCCTCTTATCAGAGTGTGTGTCGGAAGGGAAGGGAATACAATGGTTCACCCCCATCTGGAGTCCTCCCACGTGCTGGAAGGTCACACCCCCATTCCAAGCCTCAAACCACAACACATGAGCAAGGTATTTTAATGTAAGTATTGTCTGTAATGGTTTTTGCTGCTTTTTTAATTTTTTTTTTTTTTCAATTTCCAACAGTAACTAGGAAAGTGGTCTTAAAAGTAATGATGAAACATCTCTTAATTCCATTCTCAGCCTTCAAAATGTCGAGGGAGAAAATTACTAATAAAATTAAAGAGGCTCCAGGAAGCCACGCATCTGAACATCTGCAGTACTTTTGCAGAAACCTTCCTATAACAAGTTCTTTCTGGCTCTGAATATGTGTATGTCTCTTTTTTATGTATAGGGTCAGACTTCTGGAGAGAAGTTACTGCTCTGGAAACTGGATCTGAGTCAGATCAGCTTTCAATTTTAAAGAAGTTGGGCAGCAACTAGCAGTACAGTAGCATGTGCTTGGGGCATTACTAAGCCCTTTCACTGGCCCTGTAGAAAGTACTATGTGGTTTTTCCTTGATGTCTGATGAGTTTATCTATTCTTATTATACAAGAAATTACTAAACTACTCAAAAGTGGTTAAAAATATTGTCCTGAGTTCAGCTGTAGAGAATGCTGATGAAACTAATACCCTGACCCAATGTGAAAATGAAAAGCAAAAATCAAAAATTTGAAATTAAAGTTGTATGACCTAAGTTTATTATAAGGTGTTTTTCTAGGGTTTCTTATTAAATGAAATAATTGTTGCAAATTAAGATAGCTTACTCATTGCAAGGAGGTAGCACACCCACTGGAAGACTGAAAACTAGGAAAACTGAATTTTTTTTAAGAAATAACTAGAAATAAAAGCCACGTCTAACTATAAGAACTAAATACTCTGGTACTGGTTACTTTGGTGGTAAGAAATCATATTGGGGTACGGATTTTATAGAAAATCTGTTATTTAATTCTTAAGCTTTCCCATCAACCTGAATTTTAAAATTTCACATTAAGACTTGAGGGTGATAAATGTTAATTTGTTTTCATGTTTACTTTTTGGTATTTTAACAAGAATCCTTTTTAGAATGGATGCCTGAAATTCATGTGGAGACAAGATTCTTAATGTCAAATCAGGAAATTCCAACTTAACCAAAATGATCTTTTCCTCCTTTACCATTTTTAGGGAGATGATAATGTAGTGTTTGCAAAACAAAATATTTCAGCCAGAAAACTTTAATCCAGTCCTTCTTTTTAGTTCTGTGTTTATATCCCTTTCACCTTGTTCTTAGTAATGTTTTGAGATTTAAGTAACACTAAATAACACAGTGGCACTAGTTGATAACCAATTTTTACTTTTTTTTTTTTTTTTGTATAAGAAATTACTTAGCAAAAAGTTCGTGCTGCTTTGAAAAAATATTTACTTAAATTTTGCTTGGCTGTTAATTGTACATAATTGTACTGAAAATCAAAAGTGATTAATTTCTTTTTTCAGTTATCAGTTTTGTGTAATTG
>NW_008630085.1:0-3428 GCF_000691845.1 Merops nubicus | reverse complement strand
TAGGGAAAAAAATAAATTGTGAATTAATTCATCTATATTTTGTTCTTCACAGTCATGCAGGTCTTCACAGACTGCAAAGAGTATTTAATATACACTCTGTGTGTGTATATATATACATATCTATATAAGTAAGTTTTCATATAGCTATGAAAAAGTCCATTGGTATGAGGAAAGACTACCTGTGCTTCCAAAGTTTTTCTCTGTTCACAGATCCATCTGTGTGGTTTTCAGCTGTGGCCTTTTGATGGCTTTATGGTTCAGATAATCAGGCAACAGTATTGAACCTTTTGCACATATGATTAACAAGAATTTTCTCCTTTACCTTCCCCCTCCCTCTCCATTCACTTCTCCGGCTGCTCCCCCAACTTTGCTAAATGTAAAAATACGTACAGTACAGATAGCTGGTTATAAATCCACCTTCTCAATCTAATGCTCTTGTTTACCTGGTGATATTCCAATACCTGGGACCAGCTGCTGTATAATATTTTTTCTGAGATCTCTCTTCTGACATATTGTTATCACAGGAACCTAATGGAGTTTGAATTTCATGCCTTCTCAGAAACTTAGCATCCAAAGATAAAACTTCTTATTCTGCTGAAAAGAAAAACGACAGAAGAGTGAATTGTGTTTTGTGCTGGATACGGGTCCCTGTGCTGATGGTATTGAATCAGTATAGAGAGCTGCCTCTGGTGCCTTATTCCTCTTCATCAGATGATGAAGTGTTGCTCTAGTAGACCCTGGTACACCCTCTCACATCATAAGACATAAGGTACTTTATCTCACATCTTAAGACATAAAGTACTTTATCTAGGATGTTACAGTGATTGCTTTGCACCAGCTGGAAAGACTCACACAGGCTTTTCTAGCAACACAACAAATCACTCATTTTATTGCCAGGTGACAGATCTTCAGTTTGATCAGAAAAGATACCAAGTTGATTTGATGTTTTGTTGCTTATCATGCAGCTCTGAAAGATTAATTTCTAAGTTTATAACAGTGCAGTTCTAGAAATAGTCTCACAAAGGCAGTGCAAAGAAATAATGTTTTTCCAAGTAGAAATCACAGAAACATTTAGGTTGGAAAAGATCTTTAAATTCATCAAGTCCATAACTCTAATACTCCGAATTCAGAGAGCAGCAGATTTCTTTATAAGAGTTTTGCATTTTAATTTAGTTTTCTTCACTGGAAGACTGCATTTGAATCTCATGTGTGTGAGTGGGAACTACATCAGGCAACTGTTAATCTGAAGAAAATTTAATTTCTGATTTTAATTTGTTAGACTGATACCCTACTTATTTATTCCTTTTCAGATTAACACATATCTTTTTCATCTTGGGTAGAACAGAAGCCTTGATAAAATATCATGAAAAGCTATAATAGCATTTGCTCACATTTATTCATGTGTGAATAATGTGTTCCTCAGCCCCTAAGCTTTTCCATGTCAGACCTGACATTTATGGATGACAAGTTTCAACTTTCTAATTGTCAGCCTTCTCTAGAACTATTTTTTCTTTCAAGAATCCTTATATTTAGTGACTTTGCTTTTGCCGTCTGCCCTGCAATTTTTCAGAGACGTCTTTTTTTAATGCAGAAAATGTGGGAGGATATTTTCTCTGTATGTGTGTCTATGTTTACAGATAATACAAATGACCATACTAGGAATTTCAGTAATAAATTAACTTATTTCATATGATGTGTTATTAGCAGTTTTCATTTAATGTGGATCTTGTGCTGGTAATTGTCTTTAACTTCAAAAAACAAAGGTTTCAGTGTCTGTTTACTATTGTGCAGTAGTATTGGAAAAGCAGACATCACTTGTACCCTGGTGCTATCTCTGTGATGATGTGAGCAGATGGCCTCACATCTACAATGATGTGAGTAGGCAGCTACTCTCCTTGTGTTCTGCATTGCAGGATAATGGGTTATTCACAGAGGAGCGTTAGGGTGTGTTTCTCAGGGGCCTGATGGAGACGGTTCTCCTGAAGCAGTGAATTAGACTGGACTGCAGTTCATCTATGCTGCAGCCGCGGTGTTTGGTGTCTTCTAAGAGGATATGACATAAAAGCTGTGATACTTCTTTGATGATTAGTTCAGAATTTTTGATTACAGAACTGTTTCTGCTCTGGGACAATAACACTTGGTTAGCCTCTCAGCCATGACCAAATATTCATAATATCTCTGAATGTTGCTCCAGACTGTTTCAGGAGATGCCAGAGAAGCTTTGTTTGTAAACATACAGTGAGAGACACGGGATAAAAATACACTTATAGACTGGTAAGAGAGTTTTCCAAGCATTTAGGGAAATGTCTGATTCCGGATATACATATATTGCATTAAAAATACTGTGTGAAGAAAATGTTTGGGCTTTAAACAAATATTTATGGGCTTCGTAAATGCACCATGGACCTGAAAGAGAAGGGATTCTGTGCAATGATGGAGTTAGAAAATCAGTTTATCCAGTTATCAGTGCAGTAATAAAGGGAGAGCAAGCTAAGGTGGATAAAATAGAGAAGGGGAAAAGACTTTTGTTAAAAATGTTTTGTGAAATGCCCTTCAGAAAACATAAAAGGAATCAAAAACTCACCTACCCCCAAGACAAACCAAACTATTCAAAGTGTCAAGTCTATCCCAAAAAATACAGTGGTGCTACATAAAGACAAAGTATATCAATGTCAAGTCACTGAAGTGGTACTCCAGCCAAGGCAGTTTAAGATCATTTGTTACCAGAGTTTGTCACCCCACTGGGTCATGCAACTGCTGGAGTGAGGCACCTTGGAAGCTACTGTGCAGTAACTGGGAAGCACTTTTTAGAGCACAGGATAAGACAAGCAGAAAAGCAATGGCACAACAGACTGGGGCTGTGCAGGGGATCTGGGGCCACAGCCACCAGCTTCTTCCCAAGGGCAGAAAGGGGATTCTGCTTTGGCTTTGAAATGGGCTATTGCTACTCGACTGTAAGGCTTCTGGACTGGCAACAAGATGGGGGCGTGGTTCTGCTTACCAACACAAGCAAAAAACATCATTGTCACTTTTATGCTCTGTCTCCTTATTAGTGTTTTAAAACATCATTCTAGTTCTGGCTCTAGTAAAATCTGGCTCTGTAGTTGTCATGGACACACATGTTTTGTTTTCTTGTCCTCATCCTGAAAAGATTTGTCTAGGGTGCAGAGCTTTCATCTGGTCAAAGTATATGTGGAAACTGTAGGGAGAAAATGGGAAACTCCACCTTTCTTCAGAGCAACCTTTAAAACCTTGCTGAGGACAGCATAATACAGGCATAAGAAGAGGAAAATGAAGAAAGAGGATTGTGCTACAGCAAGGAGCGGAAGGCTGCTAAGGAGCACCAAAGGCTCACACCTTCAGATCTGAGAAAAAGATGAGACAATGTAGGCTTGTCTGTGGCTCAGGAAGCCTGCATCAATTAAAAA
>NW_008630084.1:5771-23976 GCF_000691845.1 Merops nubicus | reverse complement strand
CGTCCCTGGTTGTATTTAAAAGCTGTCTAGATAGGGTGCTCGGGGATATGGTGTAGGAGTGGCCTGGTAGGCTTAGATAATGGTTGGACTCCATCTTAAAGGTCCTTTTTAGTCGTAGCAATTCTGTGATTCGTTCCTTTCCCAAGTAAACGTTGGGGTTGTTTTTTGTTTTTTGTTGTTTTTTTTTTTTTTTTTAATGTAACATACTGTATTCTAGTTTTAAGGGGAGAGATCTCATTCATGGGTTCTTCGTGTTTTAAAATAATACTACTGAGAGAAATTGCTTTGTGTGATGCATTTGAGGAGCAAAGCTACTAAGCATACCAAATCCTCTGAGAACTGATTATTACTAGAATGCAGTAAACAGCTCACATGATGTGGCCAAAAGGAGACTCGGTACAATTTTTCCACAAATTGTCAGCAGCACGTCGCTTTGCTGTTAGAAGAAGAATCATCCTGGCCTACCACTCTGAGTTTCTAGCCAAGCATGGGTAGCTGGAACTGTAGACTAACTACTACATGATTTTCATAGAATCACAGAATACTTTGGGTTGGAAGGGACCTCTAAAGGTCATGTAGTCCAACCACTCTGCAGTAAGCAAGGACATCCACAACTAAATCAGGTTGCTCAGAGCCCCATCAAGCCTGACATTTAATATCTCCAGGGATGGGGCCTCCACCACCTCTTTGAGCAGCCTGTTCCAGTGTTTCACCACCCTCATAGTAAAGAACTTCTTCCTCGTGTTTAATTTAAATCTACCCTGTTGTACTTCAAAACCATTGCCCCTTGTCCTAACGCTACAAGCCCTTGCAAACAATCCTTCCCCATCTTTCCTGTAGGCTCTCTAGGAAGGCTGTCATAAGGTTTCCCCAGAGCCTTCTCTTCTCCAGACTGCACTGTTTTCCTTAATTATCACTTCATAGCTCTAAATAATATCTATGTGATTTAGTACTAATTACTTTAGTGCTAAGTGATGATTTGGTATGCAGAGCTCAGCTAAAGGAGTCAGGTTTGCTGTTGCTTCAGAAGCTTTCTGTTTTCTTTAGAAAGCTTTTCTCGGCTTGATAGCACCAGTTGTCTTTCTCAAGGTGCTGGGGCAGACCTAGGAATGCCTAGGAACTCTCTAAAAGCAGTCTTAAAAAAATGATTAGCGCTGTCAATTTATCATCAGTGGACTTGTGTTACCAAAATCTGAATCAACCTTGGCTTCTCATTCCATCTTATACTGCCATTGGTTCTTATAGTGATATTAAGGTCTTTAGTAGATAGATAGACGAGAACATGGACTTGAGTAACACCAGGTTATTCTTGTTTCCTAGTTTGCTTGGAGCTACAATCATCGGAATTTAGGAGCTTGAAATCAGAAACTTGGGCTGATGAACACGGGAAACACGCTCTCTTTCTTCTTCACTTCGTGTACTCACTATGATCTCACATGCTGGGTTGCAGAACTTTTTCCTTCATGGGTAATTTACTCTGTAAGAATAGGATTATAAAGACAGCCCAGTTTACACCAAGTCTTCTGTTCTTCGATGCTAGACTTGAAGGTGGGCTTGTTAGCTTTTCTGACTTCAGAGTAGAAGGATGATGAGTCTGATTTTTGTATAGGTGATAAGCCCAACTGCGATCTTCTCTTTAAAGAAAGTAGTAGTGTTTGTAGGAGGAGAGTAATGAAGAGGGTGAAAGGTCTTGAGGGAAAGATTTGTGAGGACCAGCTGAGGTCACTTGGCTTTTTCAGCTTGGAGAAGAGTAGGCTGAGGAGTGATCTCATCGCAGTCTACAACTTCCTCAAGCAGAGCACTGGAGTGTGAGGTGCTGATGATCTCTCTGTGGTGACCAGTGATAGGCACAAGGAAATGGAATGAAGCTGGGTCAGGGGGAGTTTACACTGGACATTAGGAAATGGTTCTTCACGGAGAGAGTGGTCGGTCACTGGAGCAGGCTTCTCAAGGAAGTGGTCATGGTGCCAGCCCTGTCAGTTCAAGGGGTGTCTGCACGATGCTTTCATTCATATGATTTAGGTAGTCCTCCAAGGAGCAGGGATTTGGGCTCAGTGATCCTTATGGGTCACTTCCAAATTGAGATATTCTATGATTCCATGTAGGCAGCCTGAAATTAATCTGCTTCTGAGGACTTTTATTAGGAATGTCACTAAGTGTCCTTCAGACTTCAGTAGAGCAGGAAAAAAGTCAAGAAGTCATCTTACAAGTGATAGACTTTTTCTGGTAATCTTTATTTTTTTTTTTTTTTTTTTAAGTAATTTCTCTAAAAAAGTGAGATAAGCTGTATTTTTGGAGTGCAAGGCAAATACCTGCACAAGACTACAGCATCACTACTTTCCCCAAAGTCTTTGGTGTCCAGAGTAGATACTTCTGTTCTATTACTTGATATGACATGGTGTGGCCTTTTGCTTATCAAAGCCTAAAGTCTTATAGCTGGCCTTTTGTAGAGTAACAGGAATGACTGGGAACCTGAGTGTGTTATCTGCCAAGAGGTAGATTTAATCGTGTCCCCATAAGCTGTATTCTACCAGAGTTGAGGCAAGTTACTGTACAATCGCTAGGTAAAATGATGGGGTTAATTTATAAAATACTGTGTAGCCTCTGAAGCCTCAAGTTTGGCATACATGTTCAATAAAGTGCTATGTCCATCACAATGCTTTTAAAAGTGTTTATGCCTTTCACTGACTGGTTGCTGCTTTGGATAAAATTGTAGCACAGTTAACTTTTCTAAGTTCTAAGAAGTTGAAACTTCTTGATATGTGCTGTCTATAAGCATGATCTGCAGGATACCTTTATATAAAACATTGAAGAAGTAAGAAGGGAACAGAGAAGACTTGAATTTCAGTGGCACAGGTATAATTCCTTGCCTTAGGAATGCCTGTAAGTATGCTCCAGCTTAAAATGAGATGATTGTTTTTTATTGCAAAAGCAGAAGAGTTGCATACTATGTAGCTTTTTTTCAGTGTCTGTGTGTACCTTCATAACCTCAGGTTGCCTCTGTTTAGTTGCAGAATATGGATTTTGCAGTAAAGCTTCTTCTTTTTCCTGAGTGAACAAGCTGAAAACAAAGACCAGAATTACAGCGACCCTCTAAGAATTGAGCTTATTCATTCTGTGCAAAATCATGAAAACATTGTTTGCACTACAAGGCTACCACTTGTGACTTAGTTTCTAGACCTACAGACAACAGTGAATTCTTAGGGGATATTTTCTAAAAGGGAGTGCCAGTGCAGTTCTTGACAGGATTATAAGCCAAACTTGGAGTAAATGTCAGAGCTGTTGCTGTTAGACTTCAGTCTGAAGGCAGCCCTTCTCATGAGAGGATGGGAAACTTGGTCAGCAGTGACTTCTCTGTGGGGGTCAGGGTGCAGAGTCAGGCTGTTCTTGCTGAGTCTTGTCAAGAGCTGGGTACCTCCTGATATAATTCCAATCTCTTCACCAAAATACAAGGATGAAATGTGCTTTTGTGGTTTGTAGTAGCAAGAGGAGAGGAGCAAGGGAAGGTACTGTGGAAGCTTAATATCTCAGTTTCTTCTGTTCTTCACCTTAACAACAGCAGTGCAAGGTCGTAAACCTACCATTGCCACAGCCTGAGGCATTTTTCTCCTTCATTCATTGTTTTCTTTACTCTCTCTGCAGAGGGAAATTGCAGTCTTGCTTTAAGTGGTAACTGCAGAGGATATGCTTTTGATCGTGCTATGCTCATGTGACTGCATCTTTCTGATGCCTAGGTATTTATTTTTACAAATGATAGTGGAGTTTTACAGTAGAAAGGATACTGCTTCTGTGTTTAATCTAGGTAGTGCATTTTCCAAATGTGAAAGAGGGCCAAGGAGAAATTTCTAGGATAGTTGAAATTTAGGTGATTTATCTTCTGTTTATGCCCTAGTATCCCAGGCAGACTTGAGAAACCTTTTGTGCTCAGCCCTATGTGGGAACACGTAAGGCTTGATTCTATTGCCAGAATGTGGATATTGCATAGCTCCCGACACCCTGAGGCAGCAGAGACGTTTGTCTGGG
The DNA here is from genome assembly GCF_000691845.1 of Merops nubicus. Classification (NCBI taxonomy): domain Eukaryota; kingdom Metazoa; phylum Chordata; class Aves; order Coraciiformes; family Meropidae; genus Merops; species Merops nubicus. The sequence goes on along the minus strand of NW_008630084.1, from coordinate 19,953 downwards.
GGTTGTAGATATGACCTAGGATACATGAGACTTGGGGCATTATGGAGCAGAAGTAGTCTTACCAGGACACCCTAAAGCATTGCAAATGGCATTAGATGTCTAACAATGTATTGAGTCAACAGGGATACCCTGGGAAGCTTACTGTCCCAATAAACAAGGCAGACACATAGGAGGGGAGCATAAAGCACCAGCAGCATGGTTGGGGCTAGTTAAGGTCAAGGTTTCACAGAATCACAGTATCACAGAGTGTTAGGGGTTAGAAGGGACCTCTGGAGATCAAGTCCAATCCCCCTGCCAGAGCCGGACCATCTAGTCTAGGGCAGGTCACGCAGGAACACACACATCCAGACAGGTCTTAAAAGTTGCCAAGGCAGGAGACTCCACAACCTCCCTGGGGAGCCTGTTCCAGTGCTCTGTAATCCTTACAGTAAAGAAGTTCTTCCTCATGTTGAGGTGGAACTCCTGTACTCAGGCTTGTAACCATTGCCCCTTGTCCTATTTCAGGATACAAATGAAAACAGGTTGCCCCTTTCTTCTTGACACCCAGGCTGCATATATACATATACACATTAATTAGATCCCCCCTAAGTCTTCTCTTCTCCAGACTAAAAAGCCCCAGGTCTCTCAGCCTCTCCTCATAAGGCAGGTGTTCCAGTCCCCCAGTCATCCCTGTAGCCCTCCACTGGCCTCTCTTGAGTAGATCTCTGTCCCTCTTTGAATGGGGAGCCCAGAACTGGACACAATACTCCAGGTGTGTTCTCACCAGAGCAGAGTAGAGAGGGAGGAGAACCTCCCTTGTTCTGCTGGACACACTTTTCTTAATGCACCCCAATACACCTACTTCCCATATGTATTTGTAAAAGTGGATCAAGTAACTGGACAGGAAAGAGGGAGGTTTAAAGAGCAAGGGGTATGGGAGGGAGAAAAGTAGGAGAGAGGAGGACAAAGTCACAGGAACCAAAATACTAGCAAAGGTCCTTTGAGGGGCAGAGGGAGGGAATGGCCAGCAGCAAGAGAAGCAGCAGCGTCAAAACAAAATGCTCTGCTTCCTGATAGGGACTGGGAGGTTGCAGACCAGAATCTGCTGCCAGCCCACTCATTCCTTTTCTGCCTCAGGCATGAGCTGCCTCTCCCCTGGAGTTTGCTATGCCATTAAGAGTCTTCACCAAACCTGAGACTATTTTGAAACAATGTATTAACATCATCAGAAGTTTCTTCTGGTCAAAATGCTTTGCTAATATTTACACTTAAAATCCCCAACTCCTTTTCCCTCTACTGTGTCCTCTCCTGTCTGGGGAGCAAGAGAGCCAAATGTAGGTTCAGCCTCACTTTGGAGCGAACCAACTCCTTAACTCTCTGCTGTTTTGCTTCCCACTCAATTTCTGGCTGCACAGTTTAGAAAAGTGAGCAGGTAATACTCTCTCTGATGTTTCCTCCCCTACCAAGTCTGTTCCTTATCCTGGCTCATTAACTTTCCTGTACAAGCTGCATGAGCTTTTGCACAGCTGTCTGTATAGGAGGATCTTGTCAAGCAGTCTAGCTCCCTGGAGCCATCATCAACGTCAGGCAAGTGACAAAAGGCCAAGAATTTAAGGAAAGCAACATGGCACAGAAATTCTCCTGCTTTCGCTCCAAGCACTAAGGAACTGGTTAATTCCATGGAAATCCTTCTTCTCTGCCAAAACCCTGTTCTGTAGTGTTTTGAAAAAAATGTGTATAAGTTGCCCTGATGATCATTAACTGTATTTTTTAATGCTGGAAGAGGGAATTGCATTAATACCAAATTCTGATTTACAGTTGTCTTTGTGTAGCATCCTTGTTGCAACTCTTTCCAAACTAGAGAGAGCACATGTATAGAGTGAAGTAGTAAAATTAGTCTTGGAATAGGATGCTGGCTTCAATCTGATCTGTGTAGAGCAGAACATGTCTAGCAGATGTAATATGCTATGAATGGTTGTCCATGTAGATGGAGCTGTTGAGGAGAAGACTCTTGCAGTCCTTTGGGGATATTACAAGTAGTTTTGCAAATGAATAGTAGAGTTCTGTATGAACTGCAGTGTGTGGACAGCAAAGAGTGTATTTTTCTATATAATGCTTTCCTAAGACTCACTTTCTGCTTCCCTCTTTTTTTCCTTACAAACAGAATATTGATTCTGATTCTTGATTCTGAGGAAGTGAAGTTTTCCACTTGTGGAATGTTATTTGTTCAGCCCTATAGAGTTCACTGGATTTAACATAAATGATATCGATATAAGATGTAGTCCTGAGGAGAGAGACTTGGGGGTGCTGGTTGCTGAAAAGATCAATAGGCACCAAAAATGTTTGAGTGCAGCCCAGAAAGCCAACAGTATACTGGGCTGCATTAAAACAAGTGTGGCCAGCAGGTCGAGGCAAGTGATTTTGCCCCTCTACTCCATTCTTGTGAAAGCCCACCTGGAGTACTGTGTCCAGCTCTGGAGCTCCCAACACAAGGAGGACATGGACCTGTTGGAGCAGGTCTAGAGGAGGGCCACAAAGATGATCGAAGGGCTTGAACATCTCTCCTATGAGGACAGGCTGAGAGAGGTGTGTTGTTCAGCCTGGAGAAGAGAAGGCACCAGGGAGACCTTATTGCAGCCTTCCAGTATCTGAAGTGGGTCTACAAGAAAGCTGGGGAGGGACATGGTATAAAGACTTGTAGTGATAGGGTGAGGGATAATGGGCTAAAACTGGAAGAGGGTAGATTTACATTAGATTCTAGGAAGAAGTTCTTCACTATGAAGGTTGTGAGAAACTGGGAACAGGTTGCCCAGGGAAGTTGTGGGTGCTCTGTCACTGGAGGTGTTCAAGAACAGGTTGGATGGGGCCTTGTTCCAAGTGGTCTAGTGGCAGATGTCACTGCCCGTGGCAGGGGATTAGGTACTAGATGATCTTTAAGATCCCTTCCAACCCAAACCATTTTATGAAATGATCTGATAGAAGCTAGTGTTGGACCCTGAATGCTTAAAGGTACAGTAAGTTAAAATGTATGTTTTCAGAGCTGTATGGTTTTGATGTCCTTATTGATGACACTCTGAAGCCCTGGCTGCTGGAAGTGAACCTGTCCCCATCATTGGCCTGGTAAGTGATTCCCAGTTTAATGTGAGGGTGGGACGGTTGCCGTTTGACACTTGTGATCCCAGGAAGGCACGATTTCATGATGACTGCAGAGCATTTGTTGTCCTGCTAACTGACAGAGAGGACAGTCCTTTGCTTTTTCCCTTGCATAAACAAACTTACTGCAGCAATAGGTTTTGAAAGAACCCAGTTGGGATTCCATTTTCTTCTCAATTAGTTCTCCTCCACAGTCCGTCATCATTGTTAACACTTCATAATCTCCCATCGTAGACGAATTTTGACACTCTCCAGACTATTGTGTGGGGCTTCAATCTGTTTGGCTGAATAGATACTTTTAAGATTTTGGAGTCCAAGCAGAGTTCCAGCATTATGCATTGACCTGGCTATGTATGCTTGGGCTCAAATTTTTGGTCTAATACTCTCTTTAGCTAAAATCTGAAGAGTGGGTGTTGTCTTGGCCCTTATGCCTTCATCCTCTAATGAAACTTGAGGATTTATTTTTGTGTACGTCCAACTATGTGTGTTTCCTGGGCTACTGTTTACAGGAGCACAGATACACAATATACTTTTGTAATACTGTAAGTAACCTTTCACTTGTGATGGTATAAATAAACTTTAAGTTATAAGCTCCCTGAATAGCTATATCTGAACTTCCTCTTGATTTCTTTTTTTTAATATCTATTGTGTGGGGGTTTTTTTTGTTTGTTTGTTTTTTTCACACACTGTTCATAACCCTAGCTTCCACAGTACCCATTCTGTTTCCAGGTGCAGCTAGTATCTTTCCACAATGTTTAGTTTCCTGGTTTGGTGTTTTGTGCTCATATACATATACACTGAATTGTTTCCTTTAATACTTAAAAATCTAACACACATCTGCATAATATGTTATGATAGCCATTTTCTTTGTCTAAACTGTTAGCCTCTATGACTATGCTGTAGAACATGGCTGATTTCTCTGCTCCCAAGGAATCAAACTTTACCTGTCTGATCTGAACTGTATTTACTGAGTTTTCTGCTGGATAAAATTACGGATGCTTCCCATTTGTCCCCACTGTCTGATCTCTTCGTATCTATTCCTATCTGCTCCACCTTCCCCAGTCATTTGTTCCCATCCATTAGAACTAACCCATCTGATTTTATGGTTTTATTTGGAAGAGACATAGATAATTGCGGTTTTTAAGAATTTTATGACAGCGGCCTCTATCTACTCCATGAAATGTAGCATAGATACACTCAAAGAAAATGTTTCTAGCCAAGCAAAGCTAAAACAAGGCTTTACTTTGCTGCATTAGAAGACTAAAGCTGTGAAGAAGGATAAACAGAAACAGGTTAATCTGTTGCTCTTTCCTGTTTACCTATGTGCATGAAAATCACCTAGTTTTCATCACACGATTATATATGTTTTAAGGACCAATACAAAGAAACTATATTGGAAGCTGTCTTGGTTATTGGTGCATTCTTCTCATTTAATGTCAGATAAATAATTCCAAATAACTCCTCTTGTCCTCTGTTGCATCTGGGAACAGTGATGCTCCTTTGGACCTGAAGATCAAAGCTAGCATGCTCTCAGATATGTTCACTCTTGTAGGTGAGTAACAAAAACCTCCTTGGATCTTTCTCTCCTTTAAAACCAATAAAAGGTGAGTTTATGAGTGGCATACTATTAGGCAAATGTAACAGAGAACTCGTAAGGAGAGCAACTATGTTTAGCACTGGAAAGTTATATGTGGACATTTCAGCTTCAGAATAATCTGGCTGTTTGATGCTTAGGTGGTATTAAGAGATCCCTAGATTAAGAGGTCCCTAGATTGGCATTTGAAGACACGATTCTTTCTCCTTAGCAAGTGAATTCTGTTTAACCCTCAGAATCAATATTCGTGCTTTTTTTTTTTTTTTTTTTAATTGAACGTGTGGATTCTGTTTAGTCTGTCTCAGAAGGGGAATCGTGATTGTGAAAGTGCATGATAGTTGAGTGAACAGCACCTTTTAGGCATCTCTAATGCATTTCGTTTCAGTTACTTGACACAGCTTACACTAATACTAAAAGAGGCAGAACTGTCATCAGGTAGTCTGCTCAGCTATTCAAGAAAAAGAGCCTATTTCTGTCCTGCAATTCAGTAATTATTGATTTAAGCACTTGGTTTTGAAGCAAGTTCTAGTTTTATTTAAAAAATGTAGTTCAATGTACAGTTTGGGATTAAACAAAACAAAGCAAGGTATAAAAAAGAAAAACAACCTTCTTGACCCATGGTTATGGATAGTCACATACAGACTGAGATCATTAGCAGGCATGCTAGGCTCATGTTTGAGGGCTTACCTGTCTTAAAGATGTGGCTCTTGATGCCCGCAGGGTTTGTGTGCCAGGATCCAGGCCAACGGTCAAGCCGGGCCATTTATCATTCGTCTGAATCTGTCAGGAGAAATCTGTACCAGAAGCTGCAGGTAAGTGATTTCAACCAGCCAGAGCTGAGGAGGATAGCTGGAAAATCATTGTTGTTGAAGCTGGCTCACAGGTGAGAGCACCAGTGTGTGAGTGAGGTTGTCTCAGTTTCTAACATAACTACAAAAGAGACTCGGGGGATGCACCTCAGCTGTGGATTGTTCAGCCACTTTGGTTTTGTTGTGGGCAGTAAGCTGCCAGAAACCTACAGCTTTATGAATATTTCCAAGATCTCCTTCTAGGCATAAAGTGCTTTTTGCATTTGAAATCTAAGGCTTCTTTCCCATGCAGTCCTGGAATCTCTCACTTCCTTTCCTGTGGATCCTTGGACTGAGACCTCAGGTGACTTGCTGTGACTATTCATTACCTTTTCTGCTGAGATAGTGCTTTCTTAACACTATAATGCTGAAGGGCAGTTGTTCTCTGTCTCTTCTTGGCTAGGAGATGGATTCCATAAATACCTGTGCAACACTTAGAAAAGTTAGGGAGATCTATGTCATTTGGACTTTCAAATGTGTTTCTTTGCCTGTTTATCTGCAAACAGCGTATCCTGACACTCTGTGCAGCTGGTGCATATGCTCCTGTGAGGGGCGTGCAACATGGCTCTGTAGCTCAAGTTCAGTTAGGAAATGAAAAAGCATTTTTGTTCAATGACAGAGTACCTATCACTGTCCATTTTGGTATAGGGAAGGCTCACAGAAATGGCAACATTTTGCTTCTTGTAAAACTTGGAGTCCTGAGTCACTGGGAGAGGAGTGAATAACTGGTATGGTGAGAGTTGAGTATCTGCAGGATGTGTGGCTGAGTCCAAGGCTTCTGAGGCAAATTTAATAGATAGTTTCACTTAGACCTCTCTGACCATAAAGGTGCTTTTTGTGGCAGACAAAGTTACATCAGATAAATTTTCAACAATTCCAGAAAAAAATAACCTTCTTTCTTAGAGTAATGCAGTCAGATCTTGATGATTTGGTGCCTTTTATCTGAAAAACAAATCTCAGAAAACTAAGCTGTGAGGAAGAATTTAATTTTAAAGAAGCTTTAAATTTAGATTTATTTTGTAACACAAATAGTTGTAAGGCCTGGCCATTTGAAATGAGCAAAGATTCCTATGAAAGAGCAGTGGCTATGAGATGGAATTAATTTATCTTGGGACAGGGGCCCCTCTTACCTATGTTTAGCAGGAACAGGCTTCTAATCAATATAATAATAAAGTTTTATAGCATGTTTTTCTTAAGTACCTAAATGGAAATCCCATAGCTAAATGGATATACAGATCTTTCCATTGTTCAGGAATGTTTTGGCCTCCTCTTTGCTGAATGAGTTTTATCTCAGACTGTTGGATCTTTGATACTTCTGTTCCCAATCTCAGTTGTGAAGAGTACTTTGAACCTCTTGCTTTTTCTTAACTCCTTCATGATGTCTTTAAGTTTTAATTGTTGGCTGTCTTTAATCGTTGTAAAAGTAGCTTCTTGGGAAAGAAATGCTGATGCCAGTGTTCTTGGTCATGAGATAGTCATTCTGTTTTCCGAGTTGTACCAGACAAGACTGCACAAGTGAATTGCACAAGTTCTTTGTGCAATTTCTTTGGTTTGACTCTCTGAGCATTTCTCCCTCTAAGGAAATGAACCATTTAGCTGTTTCCTTTGTAATTTGTTGGTTTGGGTTGGAGCTCTTTCAATTAATTGTAGGTAATAAAGGGACCTCGACCTGTTTTGTATAGACTGGCTGTAGAGAAGAACTTGGCAGTAGTACAGCTAGACATTATAGATAGATCTCTTGAGAATAATTTCTGACACCATTTACTCTCCTCTAGGCATTGGAGAGGAGGAAGGCAGCCTAAATACCACTGAAGGCAAGGAAAATCTTAAGTTCTTATGATAAGCTTTCTTTTGAACCTACCACTGTCATTTAAACGGGTCTTGCTTATAGGCCTGATGCCAGATAAGTCATAAAAGGTACTTTTGACACTCTGGTGATGTTTCTACATCTGTTTTGGAATGTTACATAGCATCTTGTGCTAGTGAGGGCCCTCACCCTGTTGCTCTGAGACGTTCTGGGAACACAAGAGTACACTTGAAATCTTATAGGAGTGAGCCAGGGACTGTAATAGGTAATAGGACCCTACAGGGAAACAACAGTGAAATACCTCAAAGGAACTAAGGGGTGTTCCTTTAAGAAGGTGAAATGTCTGACAGCCCAGCTGAAGCACTGGATGCTTTCCATAGAGCACAATAGCTCTCTATTGCTAGGTGTAAGAAATTGGGCAAGGAAGGCAAGGGACCACCATGGCTGAGCTGAGACATGCTGATCAAACTAAAGGGCAGGAAGGAAATGCACAGGCAGGGCAAACAGGGACAGATATCCTGAGAAGAGTAGAGGGACACTGCCTTGTTGTGTAGGGACAGAGTCAGGAAGGCCAAGGTGTGGTTGGAACTGAATTTGGCAAAAAGTGAGGGCTTCTACAAGTATGTCAGTTAGAAAAGGAAGGTCAAAGAAATTGTGTCTCCCTGTTGAACAAGACTGGGAAGCTGGTAACAACAGAGAAGGCTGAGCTGTTCGACGACTTGTTTTGTCCTAGTCTTCACTGGCAACCTTTCTTCTCATACCTCTCAAGTGGATGGACTGCAAGATGGGGACCAAGGGAGCAAAGGTCCACTTGCTGTGAGAGAAGATCAGCTTTTTCACCAGCTGAAAATGTCTATGGGACTTGATGAGTTACATCCCAGAGTCCTGAGGGAGTTAGCTAATGTAGTTGCCAAGCAACTTTCTGTGACGGTTGGAAAGTCATGGCAATCAGGTGAGGTCCCTGGTGACTGGCAAAAGGAAAACATTGCACCCATTTTTAAAAAGGGTAGAAAAGAGCACCCTGGGAAATACTGACCTGTCAGCCTCTCCTCTGTGCCTGGAAGATCACGGAACAGATCCTCTAGAAGCTATGCAAAGGCACATGGAGGACAGGCAGGTGATTCAAGACAGCCAGCATGGCTTCATCAAGGGCCAGTCCTGCCTGACCAACCTAGTGGCCTTCTGTGATCGAGTAGCTACGTCAATGGACAAGGGAAGAGCTATGGATGTCATTTGTCTGGAGTTCTGTAAAGCCTTTGACTCAGTTCCCCACAACATCCTTCTCCCAAAACTGAATAGATATGAGTGATGGGTGGACTGTTTAGTGGATGAGGAATTGGCTGGATGGTTGAGGAATTGGCCTGATGTCCAGATGGAGGCTGGTGACAAGTGATGTCTCTTAGGGGTCTGTACTGGGACCAGTACTGTTTAATATCTTCATCAATGACATGCTGAGGATGCACTTGATCCCACTAAGTTTGCAATGACACCAAGCTGAGTGGTGTGGTTGATGTGCCTGAGGGACAGAATGCCATCCAGGGGGACTTGGACAAACTTGAAGTGGCCTGTGTGAACTTCATGATGTTCAACAAGGTAAAGTCCAAGGTCCTGAACCTGGGTTGGGGCAACCCTTGGTGTCAGTATATGCTGGGGTATGAAGATATTGAGAGCAGTCTTGCAGAGAAGGACTTCAGGGTACTGGTGGATGAAAAGCTGGACATGAGCTGGCAATGTGTGCTCACAGCCCAGAAGGCCATCCTGGGAAAGAAATCCTGGGCTGCATCAAAAGAAGTATATCCAGCAGGTCAAGGGAGGTGATTCTCCTGCCCTGCGCTTCTCTTTTGAAACCTCACCTCCAGTACTGTGTCCAGCTCTGGAGTCCTCAGCACAGGAAAGACATGGACTTGTGGGAGCAGGTCTAGTGGAGAACCACAAAAGTGATCCGAGGGCTGGAGCAGCTCTCCTATGAGGACAGGCTGAGAGAGTTGGGGCTGTTCAGTCTGGAGAGGAGAAGGCTCCAGAGAGACCTTATTGCAGCCTTTCAATACTTAAAGAAGGCATATAAGAAGGCTGAGAACAGTCTTTTTAGCAGGGCCTGTTGTGAAAGGACAAGGGATAATGGTTTTAAACTAAAAAGAGGGTAGTTTTAGACTGGATATAAAGAAGACATTTTTTTCAGGGAGGATGGTGAAACACTGCCACAGGTTACCCAGAGAGGTGGCAGAAGCCCCATCCCTGGCATCGAATAAAATCGCCATTCCAGATCACGCTGGCTGAGGCTCTGAGCAACCTGATCTAGTTGAGGATGTCCCTGTAGGGGAATTGGACCAGATGACTTTTAAAGGTCCTTTCCAACCCAAACCATTGTACGATCCTATGATCTTGTTTCTCCACAAGAACTGGAATATTTTTGAGATATTTAAATGAAATGGCTTCTGGTATTACTGGTTTTTTACTATTTTTTTTTTTTTTATCCCCTCTGTTCAATGAACAATTCTGCTTAACAGCATCTGTTTCTTCTTAATACATAGCTATTAAATATTTTCTTCTGGGTAAGTCTTATCTAAAAAAATTGTGAATTTTAGTCATGAAAGAATATTAGTCATGAGTTCATTCATCCATTCTGCAGAGAATTCTGTGTAATTTTGAAAATCATGTGTACATCCAGATGCATTCTGTACAGTTGAGCACATCTGAGGTTAGGATTAGTGCTGCATTTGGAATGGGTACAGGATGTATTTGTGGAGGATATGAGGATCTGAACTGAGATGATAGAAGCTGCCAGTTATATCTCTGGGCTTCAGTTACACCCTTTTGCTTTAGTGTACTTGTGACTCCTCTGCAACTCGGGCAGGGATGATAATGTCTTGGAGAACACAAGGGGTTTATTCTCTCTGTGTGTCTCTTGCAGCGTCCCGTGTCTGCGCAGTCACAAACAGCAAACACCAGATTGGTAAGTACCCTTCAGCTCCCTTTGCCAGTATAAGGGATGCAATTTCAAATGTTACCTTGTACAATACTTCTGGCACAGTTGATCCCAAAATATATTTTGCAGCTAAGTAGCCTGGTGAAGGGGGTGGGAGAAGTCAACAAGAAAAGAGGAGATGGATAGGTACTGGCATACGTTTCCATGTGACAAGAGCAAAAGTTGGAAAACATTTACATGTGTTCTAGCAGCCTAAAAAAAAAAATAGGTGAGATGTGCTGAGAGTCAAAGTCAGCTGGGTCAAATCCCTCAAGCGTTTTGAAGAAATTTGTGATAAATATTTAAAGGTAAGTTGTCACTTTGGTCATCAAGCGATGAAGACATTTGCAGCACAGTGTTCTGGATTTCATAGGTGATTGAAAAGGAAAGTGCAAAAACAAAAGAAGAGCTGGTGAAAGTATCAGCAAGTAGGAGTGTCAGATTGAAAGGGAGGAGGAATTAATTCTTTTTTTTTTTTGTGTAATACAGGGGATGGAATAAGTCTGAATGAAAAGGGTAGCACAGGTGAATCTGTAGTGATAAAACTCAGCCCCAGAATAAAAGTTGTTTTTTTCTGTGAGACAGTCATCTAAAGGAAACTGCAAAAATTTAGGAGTGAACTGGTTCAGACTAGATACAGAGATAAGAGCAATTTCTTAATGGAAAAATGCAGAACTATTGTTAGCATTAGTCAGACTGATCCACCTCTAAATGTCATATTTGGCACCCTCCTTGCAAGCCATATGGGCAAATCAATGTCAGCTTACAATTCCAAGCACCTGGCTGTGTAGGGACACAGTAGGCATTATTTTGCTGCTGGGCTTTTCGCACAAACATAATAGCAACGATTCTCATTTTTTTGAGGTTTCCCAGCAGGAAGGAGGGTAGGACAGATGGAATCATCTTGAGAACCTAATTCATATTATGTGCTGCCATTTATGTCATTCTATGTAAGTTTAGCTGAGGCTGAGAGAAGAGGTCTTACTGAATAATAAGGTCTCTTAGAGAATAGGAAGGATCTTTGTGTCAGCTGCTGGCAGTACTTAGTATAATTAGAATCATGATGTGATAACCAGAGATGCTTGCAGAATTTGGAGATAAAACCAAGTGGTGGGATTTATCTATGCTTTTAAAGATAAGCTGGGTCAAAGAGGGAACAAGATCTTTGTGAAGCTAGAGACATTTGTGCTACAGCCAGAGAGAATTCTGCAGTGAAACACTGACAGAAGTGTTTGTGCAGGAAGTGAAAGTTTTTCTTTGGCATTTTGACAGTAGTGTAGTTTGCTCAGGTAGCAGCCAGAGCTTCACTACTCAGAGGAGCCAGAGCTGCCAATACATAGGCATACATTTTCTGTTAGTAATCAATGAAATCATCTCCATTGTGTTGAGACAATGGAGATACTTCATTTAAGTATTTCCTTAGCAAAGGAGATCATATGATCCTTTTATAGGATGAAAAACTTCCTGTAATAGTCTCTTTGAGCAGCAGTTCTCACATGATGATTCTTATGGTAGTGTCAGGAAATGTTTTTTTAAAAAAAGATTTCCTAGTAGGAGACTTTAGAGGAAGTTATTAAGCAAAGTTGTTGAGCTGTGCTTTTAAAATGAAGGAAAGCTTGGAAAGAAAGACTAAAAATCTTTCAACTTAATGGAATCTACAGCATCAAGCAAACATATTTCACTACTGACATTTTTATTTCTTCTGCAAATGCTTGTCCCTTACCTTCTCATCCAGATTCTCATTTTCTCTTGCTTTATTTAATTAGTTTTCATCAGGCTTAACAAAATGTTTCAGCTGGCATTTGCTGTCTGTTTTCTCTCTGGATCTTTCTGTGCCAGTCACTGCAGTGTAACCCATTCTAGTGCAATGCCTGTTCCTGTTGCTTCATCTGCATATTCTGAGTAGCTGCTTGCAATTTCTAATGAAACAGAGAATGAAATTAAATTCCAATTGTTGTTACAGATAAAGATAGAACCTGGTCTTGCCATGGGTTTTATTTGTGTCTGAGCAATATGGGATATTATTCTGGGCTTATCCATCTTAAGGTTTCTGTCATGTTTTTATCTTCTTTCTAGTTTAAGAAGGGCATTCTTTGCTCAGTATTGTGCTAAAAGAGAATTTGAATTTTGTATAAAGGGATGAGACCTTCTTAGCTAGACTCTTAATAGTATTTTTACAAGAGACAGTTTATCTGAGCTAGGCCTAAGACCAGCTAAAATGTACTTGAGAACATGTTCAAAGATTTCAGTCTTGCTGGGATTTTAAGATTTTATAATCCTGATAATTTGAAGACACTTTAAATTCCTGTCCTTTGTAAGAATTGATCAGGACTGCCCATAGGGTTAAGAATGAGCTTGGACAGACTGTCTGCAAGTAATTTCTCATTTTTAAACTTTGCATATATATGCAAGTTTGCATGTTGTATCTACATACATATACAAGATCTGTCAGTTAAGTGAGAGAAGTAGCAAGTTGAGATCCAGCAGCAGAGTAACAAAAGAATAACAGGCAGTGACCTGAATTTTTCACTTGTTCTGTGATCACTGATCACTTTATCTGATCAGTGAATTGAATTTGCTAGTGTAGCAATGCAACTGAAACAGAGAATCATGATTCTGGTACCATGGAAGTTTGAATCCAAGTGTATCTGGGACCCGTGAGTGTGAATGCTGGCTCTAGTACCCCTTGGATTAGGATTTTTCTGTGTGAAATCCTGGCTTTGGTGCTTTTGGGTATGTCTCAAGTTTTTTGAAAGGGGCTAGGGTTGTAAATACTGGCACTGATGCCTGAATTGTGAGTCCTGCTGAGCTAAAAAGTAGGAATGTGAATACTCACAGTTAGGGCCTGCTGGGATGTGGACTCCTCAACAGCTGGAGTGTGGAGTTGTGAATTCTGGCTGTAGTACTCTGGAGTTATAGATTCTACTGGGAATGGGATCCTGGAATTTGAATGTAACTTTTTTTTTTTAAAGTAAGTTGAGAGAGGAAAAAGGAAAAATCTGGATTCACACTGTCTCTACAGCGTACCCGTCCTCTGTCTGCCAGTGATGCTGAAATTAAAAACCCAGTGCCCTCAGGCAGGGAAAAACCAATAGGAAGGCAAGGCAGCTCTGTGCTAGGTCTCTCCATGGAAGAGGTAAGTAGGTTATTAACTATCTTTTATTTACCTTGGCTTCCATACAATGCGTGTGGTTATTTGCTCAGCAAAAAGCAAGTGCACGTATATGAAAAACATAACAGAAGTAGTATAATTTTTGAAACAGAACTGCTGAGTTTTACTGCTGGTACTGCTTTTGCCCTCAGTCATGCCAGGCATATATATGTGCGCCAAGCAGTGGTAGACTCCAGAATTTAAATGCAAGATAAAATTGCTTAAGAATACCTTATGTACCCAGCCCACTCCCAGGACTGCAGTAATAGTCTTGTCCTCTGAAACTCAGAGCTCTTTCTAGGGCTCGTTCCTTATTGTATGTCTTTTACTAGCTTTTCTTTCCCCCCCCCTCTTTTTATTAAAAGATAAAAGTTCTTCGTCGAGTGAGAGAGGAGAATGAGCGGAGAGGAGGCTTCGTCCGGATATTCCCTACTCCTTTAACATGGGACCTTTATGGGTGAGAAGAAGACTCCAATAGTCTGGTTCAGTGTTGCACTGATGCTCTGAAGTATTGAGGAGTATTCTGGGTTAGGTATATGGAGTTCAACCAATTTAGCAATCAGAAAGACACATACTGAGGGTTTTGATAGAGTTTTAGTGTTAAGGATGCTTTTTTTCTGAAGCACTGTTTTTGATGCTTTCCTGTCAGAATAAAAATGTCTTCATTTCAGATAAACCATTCCTG
>NW_008630084.1:0-5761 GCF_000691845.1 Merops nubicus | reverse complement strand
TTCCTGCTATCTGCTTTTACATCCTAGAGCTGCACATACTGTGTACTCTGTCGTTAGGCCATAAACAGGACTCATCTTGGGAGTGATACTAACTAGGTTTTTCTAATTTTTTTTTTTTTTTTTTTTTTTCTCCAGTCTGTAATGTTTCTGTGTCTCTTACCTCATCAGTAACTTCAACTGAAAAGTGATAACAGAAAACAGGAAAGAAGGAGAGCTATGGTACAGCATATTAGCTCAATCTACTTCTGGGATGTTTTCTGTAGATCATTTATTTCTATATTTTGCTGCCTTTCATTGTGTTCAGCTCTATCTTGATAGATCCTGTATTTTGGTTTGTTGTGTGGTTTGGTTTTTTTTAGGTCCTTTTTAGAGCACAAGACACCAATGAACTACATGCTGGCTACACGTCTGTTTCAGGACAGGTAGAAAGCTTTTCCATTTGGGAGGGAGGCAAAGGGCACAAACAGCATGAAAAAGATAACTTCCTTATTTACCCGATGTTATAAACATTGATCTGTGATTTACCAGGGTGGTAATAGTTGCATGTCTCTTTCCTAGTGTGCCAATGACTGTGGAGGTTTCTCATGGTTTTGTGTTGTGCTTCTGAATCTGAGGGCAAAAAAGGACAATACCTTGCCTTTTAAAAGGCATGGAAGTCACTGGAGTAAAATGATGACTACAGGCATGAAAAACCTTAAAGCACCTTGATTTCTCTATGAAGAGATTGTAGATCACCCTTGCTTACCTTTTTGTTTCTAATTTAAAGTTATATTAGAGCTCATCTTCATGTAAACTAAGCAGTGAACTTTACTCCAAAGGTTCAATACTCTTATCTCTTGACCAGTATAAGCATGATGTGATTCCTCTCTCTAGCTTGTAGTTGGGTGGAAATGACAGTTCATGCTGCTAGCTGAACTTCATGGACAGTTGTATGCAGTATCTTCAACTGTATGTTTAACACAGTTCTTTCTCAATGTTTTTTCTTACCTGAATTTGGGATCTACCATAAAGTAACTGCAGAGTAAGGATAAAGTTGCTAACCAAGGAGACAGTATCTAGAGAAACGCTTCTACATCAGCACTGCAAAATCTATTGGTTTTGGTTTTTTTTTTTTTTGATGGACACTGTCAGAGATGTGTCTGGGGGGCAGCTCTAAATGACACCTTCTCCAATTTAAACCAGACAGATGCAAACATCAATTGTAGAACAGCTGCTCAGATTTCCTCTTTTGGAGACTTTTTTTTTTCCTCCTTTAATACAGAATTCACAAGGAATTCTGTAAATTTGTCCTTTTCATTGTACACGTGAAAGACTTCAGAGGCTTTTTACTCTGGTCAGTGATCCAGAATGGAAGGTAATTTTTGCCGTTTTTCCCTTTGTAGGGGCAAGATGAAAAGAGGCTTCATCACTGGGAGATCCCGGTAAATGGCTGTTTAATTGCATAATTTGTACTTTGTGGGATTTAATATAAATTTAAATTTCCACAGCTTCATCTTCCAAGTCCTTGGTCAACACTTTCTCTATCTGAATCCAACTAATCCATCAAACTGCTTTTAGAGAAGCAAATACAGTGATCAAAGAGTATTCCAGCATGTGGAAAGCTTAAGTTTTGTTGGATTGGACTTAAGATTCCTACTCTTTGGCTTCCTACTTGGGTGTTCCTACCACATTGACAAGCCTTATCACTGAGCACTCTCAAAACATTATGTAACATATGAAGCTTTTCGACTTCATATACCCATATATTCTCTTAGCTAGGTGTAAAAGGTAACTAGAACAACAGGAATTCTCTGTGAATGTTTCTGTTTATATTGTCAAGAACAATTTGCTGGATCTTTGTGCACTGGCAGAAAGTTGTCCGTCTCCCTTAAGGAATCTGGCAGAGCTTCTTCTCCCTTGGTTTAGGAAGCACCTGTAGAAAGGTTATTTTTTTTTCACTTAGATTATGTTAAAATCCTTAGCTTGTTCTTCACTGCTTGGACAGAGATGTTTACATAAAAGGTTCAGAAGACTGGACTTGGAACCATGTGCTCTCTTCTCACTTTCCTCCATTGTTTTGTACTCTTGCCATTCCATTTTCCCTGTTAATTATGCCTTGAGCTTCTGCATGATGGATAGATGCTGCTCAACTGTGAAAGCATGACACTGGTAATTGCAAGATCCCCTTCAAAAGTTTGCAGGCTTTAAATAAAGCAAAGTTAAACTGGTCATAAATAATTCTTCACTGTTTCAGGAAAACAGTTTCTTGAAGAAATTGAGTCTGCTAAGTCTCATGTATCATCAGGGAGAGAAGTATATATGGAGATTGAGGATATCTCTGTATTGTGCTTCCCAGAGCAGGACTTGGTGGAAGGCTGGATGTGAGGCTGGAAGCTGTAGACTCTCATGCTCTCTTTTATGAGAGAAAACTTGTTTCACTGGAGTTACGGAAGCGCCGGCGATGTCATGGCAAGGCTAGAGCAGCACGGACAAGATCATCAGGTATGCACATCTAGAGTCTTAGATGAGCAGCTAGTCAAACATGCAAGCAAGGACTTCATTTGAAATGTGTGAATGGGATTGTTCTGGCCATTGCAGTCCCTGAAAGTATTCACAGCTTAAAGTTAATAGTTTTCATTTCAAGTGTTACTGGTTTTCATTTCATTCTTCTTATGAGCTACCTTCTTAGTGTTCAGAATTGCATTCCCACCATTCCACATCCCCATGTGTATGACTAAGGTTAATAAATATTTTCTTGAAGATGAGCTTGTGGTTGCATCTTCGGGTATTAGAATTGTAAAGTGTGTGCCTCTAGTCCTCCAGATTTTCAGAGAAAAAGGAAAACTTGGGACTTTTCAGGCTGGTTCTCCTACACAGTAGTGACTCTAAGCTGTCGGAAAGAGAGAAATCTTTTTTATCCAAGATCATGTGGGAAAAACTTGAGGGTCGTTCAGCTCTGTACCCTCTTAAGGGGCTATTCCTGAAGCAGTCATCTGAACTTTTTCTAGTAGCTATGTGATTGATACTGACTACAATGGGAGAGATCATACATTATAAAATGATTTTCGGTGCTATGTTAAAGTATGTGGTCTTTACTGGCACATGTGGAAGTTTAGATTTCATAGCTTTGCTTTTTCTGACACACAAAAATACAAAAAAATGAGTATATATCTCAAGTACGAGTGTGTATGTATTTCAGTGTATATATGTGTAAGAATCAGGATAAAATATAGGCAAATACCTTTGTTTCTTTGATTTGTACTTTTTTTTTTTGTAAAGTTAAGACAAGAATCTTGGTTTGTCTTCTCCAATATTGGGAAAAATGGGCATCTCAGCTGTTTGATACACAAGCAGGAAGACACAGAATGCTAACGGGCAGTGATACCTAAGGTGCTGTTCTCAGACGGTACCATTCTGTCCTAGCAAAAAACAGTTTAGAATTAAAACAAAGGATATAGATAGGATGATCTTCCCCACTTCTTTTTTTTTTTCTTAACCAGTGTAGGTGTTTTCTCCTCTATTACAGGGATATCAGAACCAAAAAAGGTGTCCCTCAAGTCAGACACAGAAGGTGAGGAGGAAGAGGAGGTGGATGCAGATGAAGATGAAGAGCTAGACAGAGCTGTTGGCTCTCTTTCGGACACCCAGGTGAAAAGCAAGACAAAGCTCTCTGACTTGGTGAAAACTACTTGTAAGGAGAGGCTGCCAAAAAAACTTGACAAGAAAACTGGAGATGGAGAAGAGCTGTTTCTTCAAAAAACTGACTCAGAATCTCAGTTTAACTTGCTGCAGATTCTTCAAAACCATGGAAACATGAGGTGAGAGACTTCTGTGTATTGCCTTGAGTTTTGACTAGCAACTAATACTGGTTAAAATACGGAGGATGTACACTTAGTGTCACTTTGTGAATGAATGTAGGGAGAGAAATGGGCCTGAGTTTTTGTCTGACTGTGAGCTGCCTTAAGAACTAGTTGGCACAGAAGGGCGATAGTTACAAAGACTGAAGTTTACCTAAATGCCGGACCTGCTGGATAATGTAAAGTGTAAGCCACAGTTTCCATTGCTGTTCTTTAATCTGGTGATATAAGCTGTTCTTTGGTCAATTTGGGCATCTAAAATGCCTCTCTGTCTTAATGCAGGATGCCTGCTACTGGAGTCTAACATTCTTGTTTTCATTCTTTGTATTTCCAAAGAAGTTAGTATAAAACGTATGTTAAACTGTTGAAGAAAGGTTGAGTTAGGAATAGCTCACTGCTGCCTCTCCATGAAGGAGTTTTATAATTTTTGTGCTTCTGTTTTTGGTAATAGAACTCTTACCTCTAAGAATAATCTGTGCTCAAGGTCATCTTTCCTGAGAGCAAGACAGCAGGTCATTTGGGAGTGATAAGTTATTGAAACATCTCATCGCTTATTGAGTATGATAGTATGGAGCACAGTTATGTTCTGATGAGTGGCTCTTGCTTCAAAAAAAAACCAGATGCTGGAGGAGATTCTGTAGTATACTGCCAACCATCACAGAGAATCACAGAATCACTATAGTTGGAAAGGACCTTTAAGATGGAGTCCAACCATTATCTAAGCCTACCAGGCCACTCCTACACCATATCCCCGAGCACCCTATCTAGACAGCTTTTAAATACAACCAGGGATGGTGATTCAACCACTTCCCTGGGAAGCCTGTTCCAGTCTTTGATCACCCTTCCGGTGTAGAAGTTTTTCCTAATGTCTAACCTAACCCCCCCCCAGCATAGCATAATACCATTGCCTCTTGTCCTGTCGGTTGAGGCATGTAAGAAGCGGTCAACACCTCCCGACAACCTCCTTTCAGGTAATTGTAGAGAGTGATAAGGCCTCCCCTCAGCCTCCTCCTCTTCAGGCTAAACAACCCCAGTTCCCTCATAAGGCTTATCCTCAAGACCCTTCACCAGCTTTGTTGCCCTTCTCTGCATCCTCTCCAGAACCTCCATGTCCTTCTTGTACCGTGGTGCCCAAAACTGAACCCAGTAATCAAGAAGACAGGGAACTGCTTGAGGGAGTCCAGCACAGAGCCACCAAGATGATTAAGGGAGTGGAGCATCTCCCTTTTGAGGAAAGGCTGAAGGAGCTGCGTCTCTTCAGCTTGGAGAAGAGGAAGGGATGATTAAGGGAGTGGAGCATCTCCCTTTTGAGGAAAGGCTGAAGGAGCTGCGTCTCTTCAGCTTGGAGAAGAGGAAGGTGAGGGGTGACCTCATAAATGTCTATAAATATGTCAAGGGGGAGTGTCAGGAGGATGGAGCCAGGCTCTTTTCAGTGATGTCCAATAACAGGACAAGGGGCAATGGGTACAAATTGGAACATAGGAGGTTCCATAAAAATATTAGAAAAAACTTTTTCACGGTGAGGGTGACAGAGCACTGGAACAGGGTGCCCAGAGGGGTTGTGGAGTCTCCTTCTTTGGAGACATTCAACACCTGCCTGGACGCATTGCTGTGTGATCTATTGTAGGTGATCCTGCTCTGGCAGGGGGGGCTGGACTAGATGATCTTTGAGGTTCCTTCCAACCCCTATGATTCTATGATTCTGTGATGCGGCCTCACCAGTGCCCAGTACAGTGGGACGATCACTTCTCTAGTCCTGCTGGTCACACGGTTTCTGATACAAGCCAGGATGCCCTGGTTTTTTTTTCGGCTCTCCAGCCACTCCTCCCCAAGTCTGTAGCTTTGCAGGGGGTTGCTGCACCCCAAGTGCAGGACTTGGCACTTGGCTTTGTTAAAGTTCATACAACTGACCATGGCCCATTGGT
>NW_008630083.1:75516-82454 GCF_000691845.1 Merops nubicus | reverse complement strand
CCCTCTCAGGTATTGGAAGGTCGCTCTAAGGTCCCCTGGAGCCTCCTCCCTGCCCAAGGCCACCCCACCGTGCGGGGAGCAGGGCTGGGGTCCCCAGGTCTCCAGCTACCAAGGAGGACAGCCCCCGGCCTGCTGCGTACCACACGCTTACTAGAGTTGGTGCTTTTAATTTTTTTTTTTGAAACCTAACCCAAGCTGTGTTCAGGAAAGCGTGGCACAATGCAACAAGACACAATTCAGTTGCATGAACATGGGTGATTTTTGGACAACAAGGCCACTTGAGATGCTGTGAGATATCCAAGCTACATAGGTGGGTCTGGAAAACAGGCCGGGTGACCTCCAGGCGAGCTGATGGCACTGTCAGCTGGAGGCCATGCTGGATACCTACAGCATCCCAAATACCAGTAGGCCTGTGAGTTGGACAACTGAATTCAGTCTTCTTAGGGGCTGTGGGGTCCGGGTTGTGCTTAGCTTTCAGCTGCTGCCTTAGAAGGGTGTGGGGATTCTCAAATCCTGTGTTGAACCTACTGTGTCTTACCGGACATCTCCAGTACTCTAGAGCAGTGGTTATCAGCTTGTGGTCCACAGACCCCTGAGGGGCTGCGATGTCAGCACAGGGGGGCCGCAAAGGCGTGAAGCAGAGGTGAGGAATGCCCAGCCTGGAAACATTTCGTCTGGCCCACAGAGGAAGACAAGCTCATAGAAATATCCACAGGTGCTGCTCTGAAACTGCAGCTCCCCTACTCTGCAAATTTGAACACCCTTCATGAGAAAATTGAAAAAAAAAAGTATTTGATACAGTCTAGTGCTTTAAATCCTGAATTAAGTCTTAGTGGTCCACAGCTACAAAAGGTATTTGAAGGGGGTCTGTGGTGAAGGAAAGGTTGAGAACTCCTGCTAGAGCATCTCTTTATAGAGAACATGTCTCTATATACAATACCCTAGAGTGTCAACTGAAAGAGGGTTGATTTAGATTAAATGTTAGGAATAAAATCTTTACTGTGAGGGTGGTGAGACACTGGAACTCTGGTTGCCCAGAGAAATTGTGGATGCTCCTTCCCTGGAAGTGTTCAAGGCCAGGCTGGGTGAGGCTTTGAAGAACCTGATCTAGTCAAAAGTATCCTTGCCTATGGAAGGGAGGTTGGAACTAAATGGTCTTTAAGGTCCCTTCCAACCCAAACCATTCTATGATTCAATTATCTTCATAGATTCTAAGCCCCTATGCCAGGAGACGGAACCCTGTTTCTAGTTTACAAGTAGCTGTCTGCATGTGCACACGTGAACTCACAGGTCTGACTCTCGAACAGGACTATGCTCTCAGTGTTCTCAATATCCAGGAATTGTTTAATCAACCGGTATCTGAATGGGAAAATATTTTCCTTACTTCTCCCCATCTGCATGGGAAGAAGAAACAGAAATATGGAAAGTATCAATGTGTCTTTCCATAATTGTTCACCAATAAATATTTAAGGAATACCAAAGTATGCGTCTTGTATGTGCTCTCATCCTGCACTCGTCCTCAGTTTATAGTGGTGAGAAAAAGGGATTTAAGTTGGAGTACTGGGCAGAGGAGGCAGTTGGCCATTTTATGCTTGTTCACTTTTTATGTCTGCTTTGCTCACTGTACAAAGGAGGCAAAGTATTAGATAGGTCAGCAGATCCTCAAGTGCAATTCTTAAATGATCTTAGACGGCTTTGCAGGTAATCAGGGCTCCTCACTGTAGCTTTACTATCAGCAGATTCCTCATGCTTAGGTTCACTGCAAGTGCAGGGTGCACAAGTTGCCACATATGCACAGGAGCAGGCCTGCCTCCATTCCCTGTGCCACGACCCTCCAGATATGTGCCCCCACGTTCTCAGAGAACCCCAACTTCAACACTGAAGCTGCAGTTGCATGCCCCCAACTAGCTGTTAATTTGCTGCTGCTCATCCCTAGCGCGGGAGCTGTTCCTGCTGCTGCTGCCTCCTCCTGCCCTCATCCGCTGCAGCACCTGCCTGCCCCTACTCCCGCGCTGTAAGACAGGCACCAGGTCCCACCTTGGATACACTCCCACCACTGGAGGGACCAAGAGTGCAGTAACCTTCAGTGGCAGGTCTAAGTCACTGTGTGGAAGTAAGGGCTTGGAAGCATCAATGAAAACAGTGCAGGAGGTCACCATCCATCCAGCAGCTGCAGCGTGACAGCCGCTGCTGTGCAGAGGTGCTGTTTCACGCTGCAGATGCTGGTAACTGCTGGACCTACTCTGTTCCTTTTATGGTTTAGTTAAGTACTAGTGTAAAGGCAAAATCGGGAACTACTGGCACCATACAACAAGCTCGTGCTTTATAGTCTAGGAGCTCCTGCATAGCATGTCACACCTTTACATCAAACTTACACTTGGGAACACACAGAGCAGAGCTGGTTACATTCCAGAGAGTTTCAGTAGCAGCACAGTGAGACGCTGCGTATGGCAAAGATTTTGAAACCTGTGCATAATGATAACTCCACCCCCTGAGATTGTTCCAGAAATAAATATTCCATATTTTTAACTAAAAGAGTATATCAATGCTCTGAAAAATTGCAAAGATCCAGCAGTGAGGTTACCTATGCTATGACACCTAGTACTACATGACAACTTTGTCTATTCTTCTGATATACTCAGAAGAGCTGTTACAAACATTACATTTAATAATATTATGAAACATATGGGTAAGAAGTAGTGATAATGTAACTAACTTTTAAAAGATGTAATTGAGCATCAATACTGCAGTGTGGTAAGCATAAACAGTGTCTCTGCTCAAATGCAGTCCCTTGCATTGGGCAGATGTGTCCTTTTTATTTAATTATTTATTTACTTATTTTCACTGTAGTGAGATACCTAAATGAGTAAATGTTTTCAGAGTCTGTAGTGAAGGTCAGTAAATTGAAGGTATCACACCTATCAGGAAGAGGAAGTATGGACAGGCAAAATAAACATCAGTAAGGGACAGTATCCAAGCTCAACAGGGTATGTAAATCTGTTTCTTACTGTAAAGCATTGCCCCTGCCCAACTCTGACAAATACATCGTGCTACCGACCCTAAAAACCGTGTAGCATGTCTGAACGCCTGTGCCCTTTTTCTGACTTGAAGAGCCGGTCTGGCAGGAGATGGCGCCTCTGCCTGTCATCCCTGCCTGAAGCAGTTACAACACTGAATCCCACGAAGTTCACTAGAGGGAGCGCTTGTAACTTACAGATACATGAGAACTCTAGTCATACACCCTATGAAGGTAGGCTATGCGCAGCAGATACTCGGGTCTGTATTCATGCCAGGATACAGGCTTGGAAGAGGATATAATTCCCCCAGCTATGCATGGTCTTATCTGTGAACTTCTTCTGTGCTTCCCGGAGTTCTCTTAACCTCGATGGTCACTTGCGGTAATGCACGCAAGATGTTGTGTGTGTTTACATAAAATAAAACAACAACCCGATATAATTCCATTTCCTCTCCTTCCATCTTCCTTCCTCTCCACATCAAACAAGAACAAAATCTCTTTTGAGTTTAAAACGTAGCTGTGTCTGCTGGAGAATGCTTTATCTCCCATGTTAGTCTAAATCTTTTCTACTATATAATACCCAGAATTTCTCCCAGTACATACCTTTTTAGAAACAGTTAGACTATGTGGCACCCTGTGGTTACTTTCAGTGTGATGTTTGTTTTCTGTTGTCACTGAAGAGGGGACCATCTCTTTATTCTCTCTCATACTGAGGGAAAATAAAATTATTCACTGTGCAGTCAAACAGTTTACAAATGGTATTTGGAGGTGGAGGGAACAGAACAGAAGAACTTGGTGACGAGACTGCATAACTGTTGAGGAGCCATTACAATGCTGTTTTCAGACTCTAAATAGCCTCTCCCCAGAAAGCAAAATTATTCCCTGAAGTGGGCAGAAACAGAGGAATGAAACTGGGATATATTGTTTTATTTCCCATGCTAAGAATTGTTCAGTTTCCTTCCATTAGCTCTATTTTTAATTATTATTCTTTTTTTTAAATCTAATTGAATGCTGTGTGCCAGTGAAGTGTGTGGGTGTAACAGATTGTCTACCTTTGAAAGAACACATAACATAACATTATATATTATACATGTGCTAATACAGCACTATTTCAATGAACTGGAATTAATAACCTCTTTTTGTGGCTTGTTCTTCACAAGCCTAATTGATGTATTCTGTTTAAAGCAATAGAATATGACACCATACAGAGACAGTTTCACTCTCCCTAACTCATCCCTATGGCAGAGAATTGGTCTTGTTAGCACAGATTAAGGGCATGCAACACGGAGTGGGCCCTTTCTACTAATTTATCTCCATGCACTGTGCCCACTGCCATCTATCTCACACTAAATGTACATGGCAAAATTTCTACTTTTTGCTTTCACTGAGGAGGAATTAGCATCCGTAATGGTACTGATCTGTGAACTGTCTGGTCAAACCATAGTGTTCTGTAGCCTATAAAATATAAAAATTAGCTTTAACTTGCAAAGACACATTGTACTGTGCTCACTAGGAAGATGTATGTTTTAAATAGTTGTGGTACCATGCTGTCAGATGCATTACTGATTATTTCAGTTTTCATACAAGCATGCACAAGATGCTTCCACATAATGACAGATTTCAATAGGTTTCACTTAAGTCCAAATCTAAAAGATCAGAAGTTATTTCTACCTTTTTCTCCCATTAACTTTTTAGGAGAAAATATTTGAATGTGATTCAAATCAACACTTGAAGTATTTAATCCATTGCAATGTTACATGCTACAGATTGGCATCAATCACAAAAGCATCTCATGCTTTTATATACACTTTTATAATCTGGAATTTTTCTTAGCAATTTATGGGGTGAAATGCCAGAGCTATTGGCCTATCTCTTCACTTGTTTCTGAAGCAGAGAAGAGCAATAGGTTAATGCTGGTAACCCTCCTCAATAGTATAGTTGTCTTTTAACAAAGGGAAGAATTCCACAACATTCAGTACTAGTGCAAGTGTTGACACCCCAAAGACTTTTTTAAAAAAGACATGGAACTGCATTATTATAATTGAAGAACTATGAATTTCTGAAGAGCTTTTAAGCGGATAAGATCCCCTTTGTAAGTTCAGTCTGCCTGCCTCACTTACATTTCACTTAGTCCAGAAAGACCAGAGATATTTTCATAGATCTGGTGTAAGCATAAGTAACTATGGCATCAGTTCACTGTTTCAGCAGCAATGCCTGTAGCCCTAGTAAGTGTTCTCAAAATAAGTTGTGACAGAAAAGGTGGGCATTCAGTGAATTTCACAACTGCCAATAATCTGCTATTTAAGCTCCACAGAGAACTGGCTGAAAATCATGAGCTGAAGATACCTTCTGAGCCTTCAGTTTGAGAACAGCATGAAGCAATGACTCTGCTAAATGCTTATTTGTGATAACAGATTCATAGATTACTTTCTCTTCAGCTCTCATGTGGATCTTTGATATATTTCCCACATATAGGCGATTCCACAGAAGAGGTAAGTTAAAACAGGATTCAGCAGTTTTCTAAAGTGCCACTGTAACTGTCTGGTGATCAAAGCTGCTGCTGAGGAGTGGTGACAAATTCTCAAAGAAGGATCCACAGCAGTGCTATCTACCAGAGCCTGGGATGCAGGAAGGGAAGAAATACCTCTCCCTGCCTCCACCTTGCCTGCTAGGCCGCTTCTTTTTCAGACTTCTCCTTCACTTTCATGTGCAGAAAAGCAAGTTAAATGCCCTGTCAGGAAGGGAGACTTGGATTCAGAGGTACACCTCCTAGGTGCAACCCTTCTGTCTTTTCTGGGGTGCTTGACTGCATTCACAGCGGAAGGATAAGCTCACTGTAGAAGTTCACCAGGCTGTTGAGTAACCTGCACCTGGCACATCATCGTGCTGGCACAGCTTCCATCAGCCTGAGGAATATCCCCATGGGACCACTACAAGCAGTGATACTGTGATCAACCTGCAGCTAGACATGGGACCTGATGGAAGACACAGCACCTGATTAGCCAGACTTGGTGGCCCTCAGTATGGACAGATGTGACCATGTTCATCTGGGCCTGTGACTCCAGTGCTTGTACTAGACACCAAGCCTCCTCAAACACCAGAGTGTTTCCTGCAGCCCCTCCCCAGTCCCCACTATCCTTGGTAGCTTGTGTGTCAATGGATTCCATAGCAGATCTGTACCTCTTGCAAGGAGTCATCCTATTGCACCAAGGTGGGGTCTCTTCACCCTCCCCCATACCCCTCACCAAGGAGTTGCCATGAACTGTTAATTCTTCATACAACACTTTTATCTGATGCTGGGAACTTGCAGAGAGCATCTTACAGAGCAGTTCACAGCCACAATTTAGGACGTCAGGGGCCTCCTCCCACTGCAAAACAGTTTTGAAGCACCCAGAGATGAACAGACTGATGGAGAGAGAACTTACCAGTTTTATCTCAGATTGGGTCACTGTTCTGCCAATGACCAGGCCCAACAAAAATGATACAGCCAGCAGGAAGGTGAACCAATACACAGACTGTATTGTAGACAAGAAGGACATTGCATGAATGATCGCTGGAGGTACAAACAGATCAATCAGCTGGTACATGATTGATGCCACTCCCAATGATCCCACAAAGGACATGACTTGGCCCACAACAGGTGGTACAAACAGTGAACTGAGGTTTCCCACAGTTGGCATGGGAAACAGCCAGAGCAGAGAACTAAACACATAAGAGAAAGGTGCCCACATGGCGACTCTCACCCGATCAGCCCACGTTCACAAAGGTCTAAACAGAGTGGGGCCCAGCTCCAGGGAGAGTCAGGAGGTCTGCCCTGAACCAGGAAGCTCTGTGGAGTGCACTCCGCAGACTGGACGCTCCCGACTCCCTTGCGAGTGGTCCCGGCTTTTAGCTCCAGGTGGGGCACTTGACCTTTGTCCTC
>NW_008630083.1:58175-75428 GCF_000691845.1 Merops nubicus | reverse complement strand
GGCTGTGGGAATCACCCATATGTCAGCCTTAATTCGGGGCTCGGGGTTCAGACCCCAGCATTTCAGTCACTTTGTCTTATCTGACAACTACTGAACAGTTGAAGGAACCTGTCTCCAACCTGGCCCTGCTCAAGTGCCATGACCTCAACTTCCAAAAGAAAGAACTCTTCATTCTGAGTCAGTCTGGGTCATTTTTAAAAGATTTTAAAGACATTGGCCTCTGGCATCACACATTATGGAAGGACGTTTGCAGAAAATGGCAAATGATTTTGCAAGGTTTAGATGCTATTCCACCAAATATCTGTACATAAAATAGTTCTTATACATGCTACTAAGCATCAATGACTAAAATATAGTTAGGAGTTATCATTGGGGTTTTTTTGTTTGTTTTGTTTGTTTTATTTGACTTTTAGCAGCAGTAGTATTCCTTCTGCAACAAAATTTTCTGCCAGAAGAAAAGCTTATCTTCCATTCCCTTTCCATGTCTTTAAATTTCTTTCCTTCTTTCTGTGGCTGATGTGCAATGAAAAGTATGGAAAAAAAGTCATATTCCAAATTTAGTGTAAAAGCCATCACTCGTGCTTAAGAAGTGTATCTGAGCTGACTTCAGCTGGGATAAAGTTATTTTTCTTCATAATAGCTAGTATGGTGCTGTGTTTTGGATTTGTGCTGGAAACAGTGCTGATAACACAGGGATGTTTTAGGTGCTGCTGAGCAGGGTTTGCAGAGCACCAAGGCCTCTCCTGCTTCTCACCCCACCCCACCAGTGAGTGGGCTGCGGGTGCACGAGGAGTTGGGAGGGGACACAGCCGGGACAACTGACCCCAACTGACCCATATGATATCCCATGACATATGACATCATAGTCAGCAATAAAAGCTGGAAGGAGAAGAGGAAGGGACGACATTTGGAGTGATGCTGTTCATCCTCCCAAGTAACCATTACCCATAATGGAGCCTGGCTTTCCCATAGATGACTGAACATCTGCCTGACCGATGTGGAGAGGTGAATGAATTCTCTGTTTTGGTTTGCTCAAGCACACAGCCTTTCACCTGTTAAACTGTCTTTACCTCAACAAACAAGTTTTCTCACTTTTATCCTTCCAATTCTCTCCTTCATCCATCTGGGGGCGTGGGGGGGACGCAGTAGGCGAGTAGCTGGGTGGTGTTAGCTGCTGGCTGGGGCTAAACCACGACAATATTGTAGGATATTCTGCATATAAATACAGTGGACCTTGGTACCCATAGTGTTAGCTGTTTCTTTTTTCAGATCTTTTAAAGGCTCTTCCTTTCAGTTTCTTCTGCACTAGTGCTGCTGATTGAAATCTTTTTGGTTTCAGTTAAGGCTTTCTGTAACAAGTCCAAAGAACACAGAAACTATAGTCTGGGTTTTTCTAAATTGCTCATTTCTGTGGCTAAAGCAGCAGCCTTGATTCTGTTCCTTACTTTGCAACCAATTCTCCTGTGACTTTGGGCAAATGAGGTTTAACAAGGCCTGGCACTGGGCCCTGTACTTCAGTCACGACAACTCCAGGCAATGCTACAGGCTTGGGGAGAACTGGCTGGAAAGCTGCCTGGTGGAAAAGGACCTCAGACAACTGAACATGCGCCAGCAGTGTGCCCGGGTGGCCAAAAAGGCAAACATCATCCTGGCTTGTACCAAAAATAGTGTGACCAGCAGGAGTAGGGAGGTGATTTTGCCCCTGTACTCGGCATTGGTGAGGCCACAGCTTGAGTACTGGGTTCAGTTTTGGGCAACACAGTATAAGAAAGACGTTGAGGTGCTGGAGCGGGTCCAGAGAAGGGCAACAAAGCTGGTGAAGGGTCTGGGGAACATGTCTTATGAGGAGCAACTGAGGGAACTGGGATTGTTCAGCCTGGAGAAGAGGAGGCTGAGGGGAGCCTGAAAAGAAGTTGTAGTGAGATGGGTGTTGGTCTCTTCTCCCAAGTAATAGGATAGGATGAGAGGAAAGGGGCTTAAGTGGTGCCAGAGAAGGTTTAGATTGCATATTAGGAAGAATTTCTTTACTGAAAGAGTGGTGAGGCTCTGGAACAGACTGCCCAGGGAGGTGGTGGAGTCACCGTCCCTGGAAGTGTTCAAAAAATCTGTGGACATGGTACTTCAGGACATGGTTTAGTGGTCATGGTAGTGTTGGGTTGATGGCTGGGCTTGGAGGTCCTTTCCAACCTTAATGACTCTATGATTCTATGAAAATACTTGCCTATCTGAGCACTCTTTCTTACTGAATTTATTGATCAGAGTAGACCTGAAAGATGCTAGGAAGAGGCATGTATTTCCATTTTGGAGATTACTTTGAAGTGTATAATCAAAATGAAAAATAAAATGGGTATCTAACTTTTTTTAAAAAAAATGCTGATCCTTGTGATAAATGAATGAAGGCATTTCTGCCAGATCTGTGTGATAAAGCATTAGAAAGCAGCCACTGTGAGACCACACAATAATTCCTGCAGCAGCTAGTAGTATATTGAAGCCTATCAATCATTAATTGCTAGCCATCCTTATCATGGGACAGAACTATGAAGGAAGATATGAGTGGTGTAAAAACAGACCTGAGTGAGAAATGACGTGCTATCAGGAAGTGGCAGAAAATGTAAAAGTAAGGAGAAATGAGGCTAATAATTCTGTTCTAGTGACATTGGCTTCAGCTATAGCCTAGTTTGTCTTGACCTGCACCAAGGAAAACCTGACACATAATCTCTGTGTAAGTTTTACTTATTCTGCTGGTATCTAAATACTCACATAAATCCTGGGAGTTTCTAGTATTTTGGCTGCAAGACCCATACCATTACTGTAGGTGAGATATTTTTCCTAATAGTGAAGATCACTTTCCTAGTGATTCTGCAATGACTGAATGGAACAAGACATTTTCCATTAGTTTTCTATTTAACCTGCACTCTCCTATCCTGTTTGGAGTAATATTATACGCGTGGTGAGAAGAGGAGCCAGAAGGAGAAGGAAGTTATTAGAGGTTGCCTTATGTTTTTGCCACTAATATGCTCTGATATAGTTACAGTCCTGTTTGAAAGATAAAGTGACAGTTTCCTACAAGTGGGGAGAGAATAAAATTATTCTTATAAAGTAAGTTTAATTATAAAAGAAATAATGAATTCTAACTTAATAGTGTATTTTCATCTACACATGCTACAGTCTAATTGTTGTCTCTCTTCTAATTTGGTAGGAAATAACCACATGAAGCAAGCTTTGCACCAAAGGAAAATTTATTTAGGTTAGTGCAAGAAGACCTATTTATGAGATACAGGACATGATTTAGAAAAGGAAGATAGCATGACTGCAGGATCCTTTGACCTGTAGAAGGGGAAGTCACGATAACAGCTAGGCTGTTTCATTCAGAAGACACTGTAGGAAATAAATCTGTCTGGGCAAAGCTGCAAAGCTAAAGAACCTTTTGTCTGTAGCTTCAGTTGCCCACTTTACCTTTTGCTGGCAACTACAGGTGGTATAATAAATTGGTATCTTCACTAGATTTCAGTGATATTCCTCTGGATTTACAAGCTTTCTAGCACTCCAGAGCACTTGTTATCTCCTTTAGAAAGCCTTTGCTTATTGATCTAAAGTCTGGATTTTTTCATGCTTCTTTCCTTCTGATTCTGTGTTTAAATATTTTACATGTATATGGCTTATTGTATATTGTGGATTATGTTATTATAACAGGACTTGAAGAATTTAAACTCTACATCAGTGATTATCTGCGACTTTATTGTCCTTCCCCACAGAGCTGGGCTACCTCAACTTCCTTTGCAAAGATGATTGTTCCTGTATCTCAACCAGTTCATCAGGGACCACGACTCTTTTTAAGCAAGTTCTACTGATCACAAGCTTGTAGGAAAATATAAAGTTTTAAGCAAATGTTTGCAGTTGCCCTGACTCAGCTCAGCACTGCCTTTTTGTGCTGTGCTCATCTTCCATTGACACTCTTGTGTATTATTGCTAAAGCAGTCATAGAGATATGGAACATCAGTTTTAAAGTAAAGCAGCATCCCTGTAAAAATAAGCTCTTGAGATGTGCCAAGTCCAAGTGCATGACAGCTGATAGTAACTCTCTGCAGTACACAGAACATAATTTGATAGTAGAAATGCTTGTCCAATAGACTGAAATTGAATTTTCCTCCCTATCAAAACTGCTGCATAAAGCCTTTCCACATAAAGGAATTAAGCATAGTGATTCTTAAATTTTGTGTGAAGCCATTTCTCCATATCTGCACATCTGCATGCAGTGCATGGAGGGAGTCAAACACCTTAGGTTAGGTTCCAAAATCCAGCTGGAAGGAGCCTAAACTAGTCAAGATTGAAACCAGGTATGAATTTTGGGTCTTCACCACAGCTCTCTGCAGGAGGCAAGTGCTGAAGCTCTCTCTCCCAAAGATTGTGCAGTTACTTTTTTCCTTAGGATCCTTCCAGTGGGAAGGTCACAGGACCTTCACGATTCATGGGCTTTTTCAAGTGAGTTGGGAAGCCTAAGCTGATTTCCAGTCTCAGCCTGAGGGGAAAAAAGCCCACAACCAAAATCATAAGGGGACATTTCCACGGCGTAGTTAGAATATTCTTAACACAGAAGCAACTGTTATGGACCTGCAGTGTTTGGTTTCTACCTTTCAGGCTTTGGGCACCAAAAATGTCATAGTGTTTACTAGCAGGAAATTGATTTTAGCACGTAAATTGCACAATACATAAAACTTGTTGTGAATGCCTTTCTCAGAGGTTTGTTGCTCAGCCAGCAGTTACTCACCCCAAGGCATGAATCAGTGGGTGATATTCTACAGCCTGTGTGATGCTGGTGTCTAAGTCCATGTAACACTACTTCTAAGAAGTACATGGGGAAATTTTCATTTGCATACATAGTGTTTTTTAATTATTTTCATATTGGTTTCTTCTCTTTTTCAGGTATTTTGTTTTACACCAGGTCCAGGCATCCTCTGCTGAATTCAGTGATGCTGGTCAAAGACAACCACGTCCACTGATCTGTCAGCGGAGCAGTTCCTGTGGGCACTGTCCCACACAGAAGGCAAATGCCAGTCATCCAGCTCCAGCCCAGCTGACCCAATTGATTTTATCTGTGGTAATGGGGAGGCTTGCCTTGTGCCTTCTCATTCCCCCAGCTGCTGGCTGGCAGTGGGCAGATGGTAACCAACTCCCCAGCCAGAGTCAGGCAGAAGTTGCTACCTCAGTGTAAAATGTTTTCAGCTCCACCTGTCTGTTTGGCTCCTCTGCTGGTGACTAGATACCTAAAACAAAGGCAGAAAAGTTGGATGTTTGTTTTCACCTCTGTTGCCCTCTTCAACAGCCCAACTTACTTAACTATGCAGGAGCTGGGGTCAAATGCCACATCTTAGTCTGCCCCAGCCAACACTGCAAGAGGTCATTTTTAACCCTCGACACAAAAAGTGCACTAAACTGTGTAGGGAGCAACTGGGGTCAGTGCTCCTGTGCATGACTTTGGGTTCTGCACTGCTGCCAGATTCAGAGTCACTTTTATTAAATTGTGCACTAGTTTAAAGTAGATCTGAGAAACAGCAGAAGTACAAAACTTAACTTTGTTCTTTCTCCATCTCCCTCTCACCACTTCTCTGTGCAGGAAACTGGCTGCAAATTTTTATCTCGTACCAAAGCAAAGAGCATTGCTTGTACAGAGCTGTGTCTTTTAGGAAGGTGTCTGTACTTAGCGTGTGTTGCTGTCTTTGTTGACCTCCATTTATAATCTAAAAAATGCAGTTCAAGCAGTGTGCCCCAGAGTAACTAGGCTCTCACAGCAACAGCTGAAAAGAGCTGTATCTGACATGACAAATCAAGAAAGTGAGGAGTAATGAAATACAGGCAGTACACAGAGAGTTCATAGATAGCAATAGCATAAAATTTAGCTTACATAGATAATGCCCAAGCAAGAAAACAATTATTAATGTTTGATACTGACATTTCACCTTGAAGATCACTAACAGGAGAACAGCCTAATAGAAGAAAAATTGAATGGAACTTAAACCAAGAGACTAAACTTAAAGAGGGTCTTGAGGAGTATGGACACTAGTGTAGACACTAGCTCAAGGAAAGAGAGACATATCTCCCAAGAAGTACCTCTTCTACCAAATCAGAATTGTATTAATTAGGACAAATTGTTATTATTATCACTATTTTTACCACGTATTCCTAGTTGCTATCAGGAGCAATACACCTAAAACAAACATGTAGTTTTCTGTTCTATATAAAGAACTCCGAATATCTACTAGTTTAAATCATCACACCTTCTGACTTCTCGGAAAGCCCCAGCTTACTTCTCACTTCTGAATCTTCTCACCTCTGATGCTTTCAGTTTGCTGTATTTTATATTAGCATGTGCAAAGTCAAGGTGGATGTATGTAATTTAAAAAATTTTACTAATGCTGTGAAAGCTGCTATGTATGTTACTACCCCAGGCTATTTTGCTGCTGTTCATCTACTGCTTAATATATGAAGTTCTCTTAGAGGAGCTCATGTTAAACGCTCAATCTCCTAAGGAGCAAATGAATAGCTGAGGTAATAATTTATTCCTACATCCTAGCTAGACCTTGAAAAGGATGTATTATTCCCAATCTCAGACATTTGCACCAGTCAGAAGTGACTTTTGCCTGATGCGATCAGCATGGAGCACTACCGCTAATACAGACAAGTTCTCTGGTTTAATGAAAGAAGAAAACAAATGCAAAAGCTATGCTTTAGGAAGAAGCCTTAGCTTAGGAATGGATTTTACAGAGATAACAGAGGTCTGTCTGCTAAGCATCCTGTGGCCACTGTTGGCATTGCCTAATGTGATGTCTATGTCTGTTATCTCCAAAGCAGGGTGCACTCACCCCGAGCAGTGTGTGAGACAATCCACTGTGGTGCAGGAAGAAAACATTTTTGTACTGTTAATAAATAAAATAAAATTAGAAGCTTTTAAAACTGTGCTTATTTTCTCTTTATCTCAATCCTTTCTGATTTCTATTTTTGTGGATTTTATAAGCTACATAATATATTAACCATATTCACCATTTAACTCTCCAATTTGGCACCGGTTTGCGACAACAGTAATACATGTATAGAACTTATTTATAATTTCTAAACATACATGTATTGGTGGAATGTGCTCAAAAATTGCACTTTTTTGCATTACTGTTGGGGGTGCATGATCAAATAAGTTTGTAGAACAACGCTCTGTGTCATATTGGAGTCACCCTGCATTGGACATCTGTCTGACCAGCTGCAGAGTATGCATCTTGGTACAGTTCAGGACATCCTCATGTGGCTAATCTCAAGAAAGCAGCATAAATGAAGTGGGTTACCTATTTTTTCCATTATGGAAAATTAATCTTATGGGTGAATGACAGAGACAGATCAGGCCACTAAGAAGGAGACAAACATATTGGTTCCATTATATTTGTGTTCATCTTCTACTTGGATTGCATTTAATATTTTAAGAAATTCTTTGCAGCTTTCCTTGCTTTAAAGAGAAGGTGGATAGGCATTGGAATGACAGTGTTGCAAAACCTTGTGCCTGTTCTGGTGGTGACTCCAGCATGTGTGATGCAAGGTGAGTGAAACAGCCAAAGAGTTCTCCATGAGTAACGGCTGCACCTTCCGAAAATAGATTTTTGAATTGGGGAAAAAAGTATGTATCCTTTTAGCAAATATTCTAAAATAGCTTTGTCAGTGATTAAAAGACATGAAAAGAGGAAGTAGGTGTTACAGTATAACACATGTTTTTATTGGCATCCTACAGCAGAAATACATTCTGTGAAAAAAGACTGAAGAAATTCAATGTGTGTTAAAAATCAGGTAAGAAAAATATTCATTTATTTATTAAGAGTTTATAAAGTCATTAGGATCAGAAATAACTCTTTTCCCAGTTTGTTTGACTGATGAGAGTGTTTGATTTCTGGTGTTATTTTTTCAGTCTTTGTAGTTTGAAGAGACTGAGTTTGTCTAGCTTGCAGAAGAAGAGTGTTAGGAGGGCTTATGTAGGAAGGAGCCCATTCTCTGTGTTCAGTGTGGGTAAGACAGAAGTTCCAGGCTCCAGACTGAGAGTCATATCTTGAAGATTTTTTTTTTTCTAATTTAAAGGTAGCACTTGAATAAATTGCCTTAGAAAATTATACTCTCCATCACTCTTTCTAAGAAAGCATTGGATAAACTTTTCATGTCAGAAGTTGAACTGTTTCTGCCATAGGGAAAGGATATGAACAAATAAGACCCCATCCAGCCTTATTTGTTTTGTGAAACTGTGTTTCTTATTTCTTATATAGTACTTAGAGTTATACAAGGTTAAGTCCATGTTTTTGTCTATCTTGCCTTTGTCAGTCAGTGAGACAAATTCTGAAAGAGTAAAACACCCCAGATGAATATTTGATTTATAAATTCCCCAAAGTCCTGTAGCTTATGAGTGATGTGCTTTTATTTTGATATATTAATTGTATAATTATGTAAAACTTTGTTGAACTGAGTACTTTAACAAGCCATATTTTATTGAAAATGTCTGTATGGAATTCAGTCCTGACCATGGTTAAATAAAGCAAGGAAAATCTTTCCTAAGGCAATAGCTCTTTTGTGAAAACAGGGTTTCAGCATTATAACTACTGATCTAGTTAATTTATTTAGCTATGTATTTAGCTCTTGCTTAGCTTTGTGTTTCCACTGATGTTTTATGATGCCAAGTACTTTACATCCATATGCCCATTTCAGGAAAAGGCTGAAGTTTTCAGAACTGCTTAGGTGTTTTAAGAGTCCAAGTCAAACCTTGTCTTCTGAAGTCACTTAGGCTTCATAATGAAGTGTTTTACTCAGCATCCCTTTCCAAAGACCTGCTAGTGTGAAACGTGGGCAATGTGCTGCAACAGCAGAAGTATGATGGCAACTGCATAACAATAAAACCCAAAAGTCAGACAGCTGCTCAGTTTATTTCACTTGTGCTTCATGTGTTTGCTGCATGCACATGTGTTCAGCCACCTGCTCAGAGGGGAATAGAAACTGGTGTGTGTGAGGATGAGGAAAGGTGGGTGAGATGTGGATGCTGCAGGGACAGTGGAGTGGAGGAAGGTGACCTGTACTGGTGTCGATGCACCATGGCCAGCTGGTAAATGTGGGGAGAAAATGGACTTTTCTGCAGAAAGCTTTCACTGTCCTGGACAGACATCTGTGACTTTAGACACTGTGAAGAGGTATCTGCACATTTTTGCAAAACCGGTGGAATGTGTTTGAATTAAAACTCCCTCACTGCATTCAGTACTTATGAATACTCAGTGGCAATATGCAGAGCTTTTCAAGTATTTCAGGCAAAGACAATCAGTTTTAATTAGGCAGAAGGTTCTTTCCACAGGGAATGGCTGTTACAGAAATGGGGCTTTTGGTGATTTGTTTTTTTTCCTTATGGAAGAGTTAGTGTGAAAAAGTCTGTTTTCTGTCTTCCTTCCACTCTTTTCCTCACAGGGCAATTACTTGGAAGCCTAGGATAAATGCAAGGGAGCCACTAGAAAAATACAGTGGTTTTCACCAGTTTCTATATGACTTTTTTGAAAAAGATGACATGTTATGTAAGGGAATTGATATCTTCTGTATAAATTCCCATGAAAGGATTAAAGCAGAGCCTGAATTCTTACAGCTTAACTTCTCCACTTCTGTTTGATAGAAGTGGAGAAGTAAGCCACAGCCAGGGAGTTCAATATCACAGCCTGATACCTGTACCTCTCTTCTGAAAGGATAACACCTAATAGGAAGTATCCAAAATACTTTCTTTCTGTTGTGCTCCTTTTTTTCAAGTGCTTGCATCTTCACACTTACACACACACACACACACACACACACACACACAGAGGGTAGCTGTATTCTGTTTTTTTTTCCCTCGGTTTTATGTCTTGACTTTTATTTAGGATATCACTGGAGCCTGTAAAACCAAGTACGTCCACAAATTAGAGCAGCTGAGAAGTGAGCAGAAGAGCACACTTTTTATTTTCACTGTCCCAAAAGGATGTCACAGGGGCTGTGAGGGTGAGCAGCCCCACGGGACTGAGCCAGGAGCCAAGGGTGGCTGTGAGGCTGGCAGGGCCATGCCTTCCCTGACCAGGGTCTGTTCAGCAACACCCAGCTGGTTGCTGATGGGTTGGGATGGGAAGGGTGACCAGGGCCGGACCAGAGCCCTGCAACTGCCCAGCAAAGCCCCAGTGATGGGGCTGGCACAAAGCTCTGCGGCACGCAGTAGGCGATGGTCAGCAGGTACAAGGTGGGGCAACGACTGTGGTGTGGCTCAGGCAAGGACGAAGGCTGAGGAGCTGGCCACAAATGCAGTTCCCAACAAAATGGGAGATGTGAAGTTGCCCCTGTGAAACTCCCAGCTCTTGTGCAGCGGCGTGATCCCGGGTACCCAGCCATGCTGCAGGGTGAGCAGGGGCAGCTCGGCCCTGAGGAGCAGGTGAGGGCGGCAGAGGCAGCGGCTCCACTCAGGGCTTTGCAGAATCGGGGCTCCGTAGCAGAACTGACCTGGATTTTTCCTGTGATTATCACTGAGAAATGCTGTTGTTTTACCTGAAGTGTTTTCTTGGAAACATACTGCATCATCAGCAAAGTTTCTGAGCCCTAACCAGGGCTCTCAGGGTCCTGGACCGTGTGGCCAGTGGTGCCAAAAAGCTTTAGGGTATTGAAGGGCCACTGCGGCCATGGCCCGAGGAGCCTGTGCTGGGAGCAGAGGCCTCAAGGTGACACAAGGTGTCTGTGCAGCAGGCAGTGGGCATAATTAGTAATTCAATAAAATCCTTGAGGGTTTGCTGCACTAAATAAACATGAAACTTTCAGAAATACCAACCTCCTGGAAGAGGGGCAGCACCCAAGCCATCTTTCATCTGAAGAAACACCATAACTTCTTGGAATCTTTGGTTTGTGAGAAATTAAAAAACAAAACAAAACAAAACCTGTGTGTATAAGTTCTGTTCTGACTCAGATCAACCCTAAATCTCAAAAGAGCTTGAACTTCCCAGAAGTCTCAGAACTTTTTTTGATCATCTCTGGAAGGAGGCTTGCTCTGCCGCTTGCTATTTTGTTCCTTGTAATAAAAAGAGTTGATTTCTGCACAAGTCTTCTTTGGAAAGCACATTATTCTCTTGTAGCTGTGGCTGAACTTTTCAGAACAGAATGTAATAAAAAAGACTTTCACAGTACAGAACAGAGAGAGGAGTCTAAAGCCATAATGATGAAGGATAGATTAGAACAAGTAAAAGCCTTGAATGTTGAGAACATCACCTTTGCATTTACTTCATACAGCCACAAAGATAATGACTTTTTATAGTGTGGTATGGATTTGCTGCTCTCAGGAGGGGATAAAAGCAGACAATTTTGAAAAATCTCTCTGTACAGACAGTGTTTGCACCACAATAGAAATGTTAGTTGATAAAAGTGGGGCTTACTTGTATTTCAGTATGGAGTTTCAACACTATAATTATTACCTCAGTGCACTAAAAATATTGCTAAGGGTTTTACTGCCATAAGCATAAAAATGAGCTTCATATCACTTGTTTTAAGATATTAAAGTATCTTCCCAGACAGTGATGTAGCTCAGGTTACACACAGGTAAAAGGTCTCATCTGAATAATATAGAACTTTTCCAATTCTCATCAGAAGAATTCTCATCAGAGATCTTTTTTCTTTATTTATCACTACTTCAGCATTCACAGACAAGTGTAGGGATGTGATTTGGACTAAATATTCCATGCAGTTACAGCCGCCTTGCCAAAAGCATCTCAGTATAGAAGTCTTAATGGAGTCGAGGAACTGGTTTGTATAGTCTGTCTGACGCCCTTTAAATGGCTTTTACTTTTGGCAGTTCTGCACAGGGAAATGGGTTTAGCTTCAGCTGGGCACAACAAAATATAAATTAGTATTGTCTGGTTTCTGGTGAAATCCTACAGAGAGAAAACAGAGCTTTGTTGACAGTGTAAGTTTCATTTATGGATTGAGAAGGTGACCCAGCCGTGCCATAAAATAAAAGCAAATAGACTTGACTTTATATTACCTCATGCATGTATGTGTGGTGGAAAGTACCTTTGGTATGTGCTTTGCAGGAGATAAGTCCTGCCTTAAATAAATGGATTAAATGTTGAGCTTGTCAAATTGTTAGGTATCCTTGATTGAAACAGCTTGAAACTGCTTCTGTGCCAGTGAAACTGCTCAGAGATAAGGATGGCTTGAAGTTTTTGATTATTGGATGGTGAACTGACTTGGTAGTAAATCAAGGTCCTGGCTGTAGTTTATAGACAAATTGTCAGCTAGCTGTAGAGGTCAGGTGCCCCACTGATAAATCACAAGGAACGAAGAAGGAAAGTAATGAATAATTTGCAATTCAGTGCTTCCTTTTTTCTGCCTGTTCATGCAGGTGACGCAAAGTCCATTTTTCAACATCTGTTTGTGAAACAGCTAAAAAACCCCTCATGGTCCTAACTAGTGAGTAACACCTAGCAAAAGAAAATACAAGCTCTATTTTTTTTCCTTATGTAGCATTTATGCAGTTAAAGTTCAGCATAAAATCAGCATGAAGCCATGGCATTAAGATGAAAAGACTTACGGCACCTGATCTGAGTCAGAGCAAAAAAGTCCTGTTCTTCGGAGGCATTTCAGGTGCTTTATTACTGTCACAAGAACAGTAATACGGGAATGAGCTTTCAGTTACAAACCTCCATATGGGAGTCAGAAACTTGCCATTTCAGTCATGTATCAAAGCCATGGCATGAAACATGTCCTTCCTGCCCTATCTCAGCAGCAAATCCCTGGAAATGAACAACAGGGGTTTTCAGCAGGTGCCACTGTCTCAGCCTCAGGAATCCATAACTGACTCAGCAGTGTCTCTCTTGCTCTGACCCCACTCAACCTGAGGGAGCTCTCTGTCTAGCTGAGGTGAGGACACTTACCCTTCTGTCCTCAAGTCTCGGGCACCTTCATCTAAGGATCTCCTCTGACATGAAGCCAAGCTATCTGTGCTGACCCCCAAGTCTGGGTGCATGTTCCACGAGCTCTGATACAGGTGCAGGTGTTTTGCTTCCAACATCTGGAAACTCTGTCACCCCTCAGCTGGGCATTTTAGGATGCTGCTTTGAAATGGCTATGTTCCTCTTATCCCAATGCCTTCCACAGGACTGACTGCTTGTTGCGTTCGTGAACAGGACTGGCTCGCTTTAAAGCTGTTCAATGCACAGTACTGAACTTTAATAACTGTACTTGGGCCCTTGCTTCTTAGGCTTTAAGATTTTTCTTACAGTTTTTTTAAAGCTTTTTGAATTATACTTCAAAGTTATCTGAGTGAAGCTGTTGGGACTTAAGCAATTTTTTCCCTACTCTTTTCCTGTCACTTGTATCAAAGCACCAAACAGCCCTAAAAGTGGGATGTGTGGAGAATCCCTTCTTGTCTTCTACCTATACTCCAATATTTATCTCCTGCCTCCAAAAGTGCCAGATTTTCCTGCTGCTTGTGTCTTCTCAGCCCTGCAGATGGGCTTTATCCAGAAGGAGAAGTCAGACACAGTAGATACCTTGGCAGGAATGAGTCAAATGGAAAAGGGACCAAAGGAAGTCAAATGCTTGGTATAGATGAGTAAACTGTCTGTCTTAGGGGCTTCAGGAAGGAGAGGGAAGATCAGGGGATGAACATAATCTTTTCAATTTCTTACTGTCTAAAAATGATTATTAGGATATGTGTAGGGGGAAGGGCATGCTAGTAAAAGTAATTGGGAGGACAAGTGGAAGAAACAGAATTACTGGATGTCAGAGCTCACTTCCCACTCTAGGACAGCAGATGCATATATTCCCCTTCCAACGTGTGTGCTGTCAGTCTTGATAGCTGGTAACCAAAACCCAAAACAAGTTCATTATTATAGCACCAGTTTTCCTGTTCATTGCTGATAAACACAATCTTTTCAACACTGAAATGTCAACTGAAACTTTTATTTAGGACTGAATACATGCTTTTCATCACCAATGGAAAGAAAAGTGAATGAAGATAGTGTCAAAAAAAAGTAGGAATTATATTTTTTTTTTTCTTGTTCTTTCTTTCATGTTTACTTTCCATTGTTTTTTGAAAAATATAATACAGCTCCAAAGAGCAGGGTAGCAACACAGTCACAAGCACTATTTCCTAGGGTTGATTTCTACTATAACAGAAAAGGAGTGCTTATACGTGGAATAACTTAGATTTCTAAGGAGTTTGGAGGAGTGCAAAGTCCTTGCTAGAGCTGCCACTATAAACGAGTGATGGTTAACTCTTTCACTTTTATGGCACCACCTGGTGGGTAGCTACACATCACTACAGCTTCCAGATCCTACATGCCTGGTGGCAGTTGCTGGACAAGTTGTTTGCGCTTTGCCTACCTCTGGACTTGCGCTCCAGCCCAGATGCACCCACATCCAGCTCATGGCCGGGTACAGGTGTAGCTAAGTCCCCAGACCTTTATCCCAGTGTTCCTTCTGTCTCTGGGCTTCAGAAGATTTTGTCCCAGGTGAGGTCAAATATACTCCAGGATCATCCCCTTGCAAATGTTGGAGTCTGGTTATCTGTAAATACTGAGCCAGAGCTGTGGCTGTGCTAGCACGCAGATAAAAAAGAAATGGGGCTGGGAGGCTGGGGGTGCATAAACCCAGCTCCTGCTTCAGCGAGCAGCATCAACAAAACCTGCTCTTAAAGCATATATGACTGGCATTAGTAGTCCTTTGTATCCAGGCAGGCAAGTAAAGCCAAGCCAGCCTAGCAATAGCCACCCTTTGTCTGACTGAGGCACAGGAAAAAGGGGGAGTATGGTTAAGTGGTTAAAGAGCAAATTTTCTCACAGTCTTCGTGCTGAGGGAGAGTGATTTCCATGTTATTATCTCTTAGTTTCCACAAGTTTAACATTCCAAACTACTTTTAAAATTGTCATTTTACATTTAATAAATGCCCGCCTTCCTTTTGGCTTTTCCTGTTGATCTAGTAATATTTAGCTAGCAGCCTATATCTCCATGCTGCAGCTGCACCAATATCCTTCAGAGAAGGATTCACCTACATCTTGCACCAGTGGCATGACTCCTGTGTCAGTGCAGCTGCCTGGGATTCTTCCATCTAGTTATATTTGAAGTGGCTGATGATGCTGCATTTCTCCCTTTTTAAATTTTTTTTTTTTTTTTAAATAAATGGAACTAGTTTATATTCAACTCCAGATCACCTCAGATCCTTTTAAAATTGTGTTAATTAGTCCCTGTTAATTATAATTTGATTTTCTTCTTGCTTTTTTTTTGCTCTTAAGAAAAAGCTTTTTAACCCCAGAGTTCCAGAAAAAAAAAAAAAAGTTTGAAGATATGAATCTCAGTGAATGACAACCCCTAAAGCAAATATTGAAGAAATAATCTGATTTTTAAAACAGTCTGAGTATTTCTCACATTTAGGATTTCTAGACATATGAGCCTGGCAGTAGGACCTCCAGGTAAAAGTGTTGAGGAATAAAAATACAGTGCTACTTTCTGGTCCCATGCTCTAATTCTGCCACATTTAATTTGGAAGATCTGTGTGCATAGATAGCAATACCCTAGACTTAATCTACTAGACCATCAGCTGCACCAACTGGTACTAACTCAGACTCATGTTTGCAATTGTCCCAATCTGTACACCCACAGCAGTGAAACCATTGTATCTCTTTATGAGAAAGGGGGGGAAGGGAATCACTTTTATACTCATCTGTTATCACATTTCATCTACGCTTCACTCTAAAATAATTTAGTTCCATATCCTGAGTATACCAAGACCAATTTTGGGAAGTCACGTGCTGAATATATTCTCAGCAATGGCAGTAATGAATTAACTCAATAAATACTCAGGAGTTAA
This sequence comes from Merops nubicus, assembly GCF_000691845.1. NCBI lineage: Eukaryota > Metazoa > Chordata > Aves > Coraciiformes > Meropidae > Merops > Merops nubicus. Next base: position 59,557 of record NW_008630083.1, on the reverse strand, counting down.
GACTTGCCTTTCTGGAGTAAGTCACAAAGGAAGGGATTCAGCTCGTGTAAATTAAACAGTCTAAAATGTAGGTGGCTGAGTTAATCTCGTCAATGGTGGAGAGATGGGCACTTCTAGAAAGAGATTTCATTTTATCCCAAGACAGCTGTTTCAGAGAGAAGGGACAGTGCCCTCAGTGCAATGGCCCTTTCTCCAAGGATGGGAATCCAGTCAAGAAGGACACAGCTGTTGTGATTCTTATCCACAAAACTGCTGCAATATCAGTTGATTAGCACTTGAGCTCTGAACTCACACTTATCTGGCCTGACAGGGTAGAGCAAGATGAAAAAGAAACAGTTTTTCAGCTAACAAGGCAAGGGTGAAGGTAGCTACAAGCTATAGCTGAGCCTAAGAGAAATTGTTCATTGCTAATCTGACCATTTTGTACAACTGGCCAAGTGTGACTCAAGTAAAGTGATGGTGGCAGTGAAGAGGAGGCCAAGAGAAGCATTTGGTTGGAACTGTTCCCGCAGAGCTGCTGTTCAGCTAACCTGTGTCTAGGCTTTGGCCAAGAGGTGGCAGATCCCTGCCCGTGTTCAAAGCTCCCTAGTTTCTATTGCATCTGACAGCCAAAGCGGAGGCCAGGCAGGTCCCTGGAGACCTCCTAGGCTCCCCGAGGTGAAGTCTCAGCTGCCCTGGGAGCAGCACACCCCAGCTCTGCACTGGGGTGGTGGGGTGGTGCACGCCCTGCAGCAGTTTGAAAGTTATTTCCCAGAAGAGAGCCTGCTGAAGGGAAGGAAGCTGTGGAGAGAGAGAGTAAGAAGGAAAGACTTGGAGATCAGCAAATTTGATTTTCCAGAAGATGACCGGGCACAAGTTACAATGAGGGGAGTGTTGCAAGCACTTGGAATAGGACTAGGAGCCGGGCTGGCCGTCCCTCCTGCTGCTTCTCTTCCCTTCCCTGGGACAGCAATTGTTTGCTCCTGCCTTGCTCTGGCAGGAGCAGGAGGATCTTTGTGGGGCTAGCTGTGGCAGTCAGGGAAGGGACAGCACAGCTGATCTCAAAAGAGGGCAGCCAGGAACTTTTTCAGTGAAGGAGGACCTTGCTGCAGGGTTTCATGCTCAGGAAGGTGTATGCCTTCATACGGGGGATGAAGATGATGTCAACTGAGGCTTCTACATGTATGATGAAGAAAGCAGCCTACCGAGTGATCAAATTTAAACGCATCCAGTGTAGCTCAATGAGTTGCAAACACTGATGTATTAGCCTTAATTTTTATCCTCTTTGCTCAGGTCCTTTCTCCCCTATAAGCTTTGGTATTCCCTAATGCTTCCTTATTTGGGAAGGCAAACTAACCGTGTCATAAAATCACTGATTTAGAAAACACATTTCATCTTTCGCT
>NW_008630083.1:0-58161 GCF_000691845.1 Merops nubicus | reverse complement strand
GCGGGAAGTATCCCTTATCACCCCTAGCCACAGGCTCGTTAAAGACTCAGTCTCTCACATTTGCAGCTACGTTTCTAGAATCAGAAATTACAAACAGGTTACTACATATTAATAAAAGCTGAGGCTGCCCCTCCTCTATACGTGTGGTAGTCAACAAGGAAGCTGAATAATATCCCCCATCTCTGAGGTGGAGCAGGAGGAATTCACAGGATTGGAAATCCAGTATAAATTAGGTCATGCTGTCAGAACTGATGAAAATACAAAATATTTTCATCTTCTGGAGACTTACATGTGCTCAGAGAATTGAAAATCTACTTGCCATCTAGCTGCCTAGGTGTAAAAATCAAAATCAAAATCTTTATAATTCCCACCATGGCCTTAAAATTAAAGGTACTTTTAAAGATAAAGATTAAAGATGAGGAAAACCAAATCAAACCCAGAGAAAAGTTTGCTTTATGTCCTAGCAGGGGCCTTTTTTCACAAAACTATAGTGCCAGATTATGTAGGAAAGAAAGAATTCCTGGAAATTAATTATTTAAAAAAAAAAAAAAAAAAAAAATCCTGTTCTCATTTAGCTTCTAGCTGCTTATTAGGAGTTTGTTCTGTGCTAAATTGGTCAGTGTGGACAAAAAAAAAATTTCTGCTGCAGATGTTTTTGGACTGAATTTTTACTCTTAGTCAGCCAAACAGGCTTGTTTCTCTGCCACTGAATCCAGCTTCCCCAGGGGAGTCCAGGTCATGTAGGAGGAGTGGATGCTAGCAGTCCAGCAGGTTGACCACCTCAGCTGGGATAGCTATTGTTGCTTTCAGTGTCTCCATTAGAACCACAAAAACATGCTGGGGCCTTCTTCCAAATGACATCAGAATCATTTGCTCACACATGAGCGTATTTTACTGCAGCTATAGTAAATGCTTCCACACCTGCTGCCAGTCAAGTAGCAGTGAGGCCTGCTCAGTGGCCTGCTCCCTTGCCTTCAGTGCAGGGGAAAGGGGGCTCAGGATGGCATTTGGCTGCTGCCATCAGGCCTGGAATATTTGCACAGAACAACTTACAGCCTGCAGGAGGATTTCAGTGCCCATCCAATAGTGGAGGCCAGCCGCGGGCGTTGATCTGGGAGTTGGGCACCCCGGCAGAGACCATCAGGAGGCACTGCCACACGTCTCCTCTCATGCTGACCTCACTCACTTAATTTTCAAAAAGAAGTAAAATGGGTTTATTCTTTACCCATTTGGCTTTTTTTCATTTAAAAAAAAAAATCTATTCTTATCTAGAAAAGTGATTTCAGAAGAGATCACCAAATCCACCCAACCCCTGTGGCAGCCTTAGCTAACAAAGCCAGGGAGGTGCTGAAGAGCGAGTGCTGCCTGCTGCCCTGCCAGCCCTCTGCCTGCTCACCTCCCGCCAGCCCAGGCTCCTTCCTGGCAGGTCCCGGGAGCCACTGGGTGCCTTGGGCTCTCTCTGTGAAGCTCCTCTTTAACCTGACCAGCAGTGCTTCCCTGTAGAGCATGAGAGCCAAACGTCTGAGATGTTCAGGACTGCTCCTCTTGTGCATGTTTTCTTCAACTCTTTACTTCCACTTAGGAAGATACTCCGCATTTTTCAGCGCAGGAATGGCAGGCAGCAGCTCACTTTGGCACACTTTCAATGTTTTCCTTACGAAAGCCTTAGAGGTGCTGCTTGGGCTCACAGGTCTTCTCGTGCTTTCTCCCCCCTCACGAGCAATGGCATCACAATTATTCAAAAACTTCATACTGAAAACGTCTTATTTCCCCTCGTACACAATTTGAGGAAACCAAAAAAACACAGGAGTGCTTTCAAGTGTGTTTTGTGTAAGATTTTTATGATGTGCTATATGCTTGATACAGTGATAAGAGCAATCCCGTTACTCTATATTGCCAAAGTGAACAGTTTGTTTGGGGTTATATAAGCTTTTGCTGGCATTAGACAGTCCCCGCTTTGATCCTGTTGTTTATTATTGTGCTGCAAAGAGTTTCAACAACAGGCACAACTGAAGATCTGCAGATGCATTCCTGAGACATGCAATGGAAATGAAGATATGCCAAGAACTTCCTGAGAGAAAAATTGCAGAACATAAAATATACTTCATCCAGAATAGATACATATTACAGTTTTATCTGGGACCTGAAGAGATTGCTCTTCTAGATCTCAGACTGCAAAAACTTCAGGAGAGTCTATGTTGCTCTCTGCCAGAACATGATTGCAACTTCTTTGGGAAACAATTATTGGCACTAGATACAGCTCAGTGTGAATAGCAAGACAGGAACTGACCTTCCTTGGCATCAGAATACTCCAGCGTATGAATGTCTCTGAATTAGAAAGGCAAGGTATACATTAGTTTAGGGCCCTGCACCCTGCTGGACTACATTTCTTGGGCTTAAAAGAATTCTTCTAAAGCTTCTTTCCCGTTCACATTGTTAAAGGAAATGACTGAAGACAATGCAATAAACATTCGGTCATGCAGCAAAGAAATAGCTGGACGGAGAGCAAAAGTCATTGTCGCCCAGGTCAAGGGTAAGTACAGACAATTTGACAGAGCCTGCAGTTAAAAACTGAATGGCAAATAGACCAACAGATTATGTTTAACCTGCCTACGTAATTTGGTTTCCTCTTTGCAATCAGTATTTGCCTTGCTGATACATTCAGCGTTAACACATTGCATGTACGTTTCCTAGTGGTGTCAGTGCTTTTGTCAGCTGGTTATGGGCATGGCCCACCGTGCTGTGTAGCCCCTAGTATCTGAAGTATATGGAAAGCACAGCGCAGCAGAAAACCAACCTCATGCTTTCCATTTCTCCTCCCTTTCTCCTCCCTCTGGGCACTGGCCTCACCTGCTGCCCAAAGTTTGGCTCTAGGTCTGTGTCCACCTCCAAGGAGCACCAGCCACAAAAGTGGCTCTGTGGGCCTTGGCTGCAACCCCCTGGGAGCCTGGGTTGTGTCACAGCTGGAGCATGGTGGGCGTCCAAGCCAGCATATTTGCATGTGGGGCTGCTGCTTCTCTGGAAGCTGCAGCTGAGAAGACACCTGCCATGGCAAGCACCCTGGATGGCTCTCCTCCCCAGCTGCCTGGGCACCCCTGTCAAAGCTTCCCAAGCTGTCCTGCTTCCTTCCTTGCCTCTTTCCCATCCTGGCTGCCCTTGGTGCTCACTGCATGTCCAGAGGAGCTGCACCCCTTGCACTGCCTCTTTGCTGGCTCCCTGTACCCCTCAGCATCCCAAGAGCCATGCATGAACCCAGATCTTCACTTAGTCACCCTGAAGTCCCTTCCCTGCCCTGACTGGGAGCATTTTGCATGCACAGCTTTGCAAGCAAAGGCAATGAGGACGTAAGGGGGAAAGCTGTAGCCCCACGAGGACAGCAGGAAGTGTGGAGTCATTCCAGGAGCTGCAATGGTTTTACTCCCACCTCAGTTTGACCCTCACCTTTTTTAATCTGATGGTCCACAGGAATTATTACAAGACTGAAAGTACTGACTGATGCTTGTATGATGGGAGTAGGATCCAAGTTTTGGATCTGGGCTGCAATATGGAACCCTTTGGAAATATGTCCCTCCTAACTCCTCTCTCTCACACACATGCCATTTCCTTGCTGCAAGAAATAACACTAAATTGTTTTGTATCCTACTGAAAGGATTTTTAAGCAAATGTGTGGCTGGAAAAATCAAAAGCTTTTCTGGGTGTCACTGACAAACAATTAATAATTAATGAGCAGTAAGATCATCTGTTTTTTATCCCTCCCCTTTTCTTTTTCTTAAAAAGAAGGGGGAAAAACAGATTTCTGTTGAGACACGGATGACACCTTTAAGCAACGGTGCATGATAAATTAAGAAACTGGGTGGAGTGCTTCCTTCCTGCAACCCGTTTGTAATCAGTGAGAAGTTAGAGACAAATAGGATGTCTTATATAACATCTGAAAAACACCCTTTATACAGTTAAAAAGAAAAAAAAAAAAAAGAAAGAGGCTCTCCCACCTCCCAGGTGTGTCTAATCCTGACCCCTCTTAAAGGCCTGGATGACCACCTCCCTGCCTCAGCCTGTGGAATCCCTGTGGAGGAGCTGACAGCTCTTTCATCTTTTGATTTCCCTTCTTGTTCAGTAGGTGGTCTTGTTTTTTGCACACCTAGTGTTGTGGGTAGAAGCAAGTGTGTCTTCAAGGGATTTTTGGTGGCAGTCAAAATTTTACACCATCTGCTTATCCAGACATAAGCGAATATATTTTCCCAGCAGTTGTGTGATGTAAAAAGGGGACAGAGGGGGAAAAAAAACTTGCAAATCCCTATGGGGGTCCCACCATCCTTTATGAGACAGCCACAGCTTCATTTTGCAGCACCTGCTGCTCTAGAGCTAATGCTTCTTCTGAAACATCTACTTGACATATTCCAATTTGTTGCGTCCTACATCTGGGCAGCAAAACCAAACAAACGCCACTTTCCAGATAGGTGCAAAGCAAAACCAAAACACTATAATTGTTAAAAGCAAAAACAAATCCAAAGCATTACAAAGCTGTTATTTTTAACCACAGAAAAATACTTTGCTTCTGTAAGAGGAGTGTATTGACTTTTGGAGGAGCTGGCCACTTTCCTGCCTGTTTTGTCCAAGAGTTGCAGAGCATGGTTACAAGGAGCTAGGAAGCCAGGCATCCTGAAGAAAGACTTTCTCACCTGTGCATCCTTCATTTGGGATTGGACTAGATGGTCTTGAAAGGTTCCTTCCAACTCAAACCATTCTGTGACATATCCATGAGCTTGGTTAATCAGGGAACAGGCAGACAGGAAACATTGGTTTCCTGCCAGTCTGCCCACCAGTCACTCAAATGTCTGGGTTGGCTGAAGTCTAGCAGAAAACAAGTCTTGCTGGTGGGTAAGGTTATCAACAACTTTGAGGACCACCAGTAGAAGTTTTGCTGGAATCTATATGTCCCTTGTAACACAGTTTTTGACCAAAGTCTGACTTTTTTCCCCTGATGACTTTGATTGGTCAGTCTCCAGGTGTTTCAAGGAATGCTCCCAGAAACTGAGATCAAAGAGTATGTCCACTTTGGGAAAAGTTTGGTTAAACACATTTTACTAGCATCTCCTAGGAACTATGGGGCAGAGGACCCAAAACCAACCTCAGAGATCTCAAAGCCAACCTCAGTTCTGGGCCAACACTCCATCACTTCAACCATAAGAGTGTAGAGGGACCACCAGACCACTGCCTTCAGCAGAACCATAGAGATTAGTCTCTTGAGCTGACCCACTCTTTAGGAGGACTTCAGAGAAAGTGGTGTGTGGCCATGTCAACAGAGAGCACCGTGTCTGTCTGATCTTAGGGGCCCAGCTCAAGCAAGTACCTGGAGAATGGCAACAAGTGAGTGCCTTTTCCTCCAGCTGAAGTTGCCTGAGCTTTTGATCACTCTGCTTGTTTCTGTCTGAGAGAAATTTCCCTCTGCAAAATGCAGTCACCCAATGGACCAAGGTCCAGGTTCTGCCTCCTCCCAACTGTTCTTCCACAGAAATAACACTTGAGGTGCTCAGTCTTGAGTCCAGGCCTTAGGCTGAATTTTAAATGTGTCTTTAACAAAGACAAATGAGAAACAGATGTTGTACAGAATTGGACTTTACATGACTGGTGGAAAAATACCTCCAATAATTAAATACAAAAGAAGAAATGTTGATCCCTGCTTTATTTCTTTTTTGCCTAGTCAATGATGCCTTTACACTACCTGGCAAAATTAAGGGAGACCCTCTTGCATAGGGATCATACCCTGAAATAGACAGTAGCAAGGGGAAGTCACTTTTAAAGTCTGATTCAGAGTATCAGCATTATCAAACTGAAATCTGCCCAGTGGGGTTAGTCAGACCAGCAATCAGTCAGCAAACAGGCAGTTTTTCTACATGCTTGCAAAAGCAGTTATTAGTTTTCTCAAAGCTGAGTCAATTCAAGCTCAGGCTCTAGCCACTTTGAGTTGTACATGTGCTTTTATTCAGAGTGAGCTTTTGTACTGCTGCACTTCACTGCAATCTGCAATGGAGGAGTGACCAAAACTGCAATGGCGAGGTGGTCGAGACCTTGAAACTCCTGGCATGATGAAGACTGGGGATAGAAATTGCAAGAATTCTTAGTGAATAAAGAAATGTGTATTTTATTTTGCGCTGATGAAAATTGCATTCTCAGCCCAAACGCTTTTTTTTTTTTCCCCTGAAAATGTCAGTGCTGCATTCACAGGGGTACTGTGAGATGGCAGCCATAGACCTGGAAGCAGACTTCTCCTCCTTCACAAGATAGGCTTGAGTTTCAGCTGCAGGAAACTGAGGCACCTCTTGGTTCTCAATCCAAGCATCACCTCCCTCCCAGGAACAGATTCATTCTGCACAGAGAGTAGTTCAGTATTTTGTACAACATAGAACAGGAAAGACAAATTCTGCATCTAGACTTGCAGTTTGATGCATGCCACAGTGCATTTGATGACCCTGGTGATTCCTGCTTTGCAGGCTGTGCCCCCTGCCTACTCCTACCTAAGGGCTCTTTCTCCTTTTCCCTGCTCCCCAGCTTCTCCTCCCACCTTAGGCATCACAGAGTATTCACTCCCCTCTGCCCCTTTTGCATAGGAACCAAGGGCTATGTGTCATTGAGCTTGGAGGGGGAGGAAGTGTTGAGACTCTCCAAGTCTTGAGACAGTCCAGTTCTGGGGTGCATCCAGGACACTTACCTCAATGTGAAAAGTAGGAAGTCTCCCTGGGTGCAATAGAACAGATGTAGCTGGGGAGATTGTGACCCCAAACTATGCAGCAGTCCAGTGGCTGAAATGCTCCACCAGGAAACGGAAGGCCAGTCTCAAGCAAAGCAAAAAGATAGTATTGCCACTGAATCAGGCAGCATCCATTTCCTGTGACAGAAATCTCCTATGCTGAAATGAAAATATGCCAGTTTGAAAACACTGAAATGAATAATTTTGGCTTTGAGGGATTTTTCCCTTTCATTTGCTCTTGGGCAAAACTACATGAGCTTGCAGTTTTGGGGATGAATAACTGTCAGTTGAAATGTTCTGACCCTACAAAGGCCATGCAGCTAGACAAGGAAGTAGGTCACACCTCCCTGTACACGGAAAAACTGTTAGGTAGTTTTTCTTTCTCACCATACCACCCTTTTCTGGGCCTAGGACATCTGAATACTTAATCTAAGTTTAGAAGTAATTGGCCAAGATTGTCCACTTATTCCCTGAAGAGTTAAGAGGAATGTCTTCTTTCTGGAGATCTCCACAGGTGGCTGCATGTAAGCACTGAAATGGACTACCAGTTGTAACTAAGGTTTGGAGTTTCATCCTATGTCTGATGCCCTCATAGCACAGCCAGCTCAATAGCATGGGCAAAAATACATTTTGCCACATGGGCAGTGAGTGCTGAAGTAATATATTCTGTCTGTCCTTGTGACTGTTGGCATCAGAACTCACTTCTGAGCTCTGGAAATGGGTAGATGTTAGGGAACTAGAGATATCAGGTTGACTGTGAGGAGGTGGTCTCCTCTTTCTTTTCACTAGTTGCCTACCTTCCTCCATCCCTCTGTAATGCTCACCTTACTGTGGGACACTTCATGCCATGGTGATCTTGCTTGCCTAGAAGATATCAAGTGGCTGAGCCCAGGAGACCTGCCCAAAGACCTCTGGATGCTGGTTGACAGAGAAGCAGAAGTGTCCCAGAATACTCTTGTTTTTTTCCTTCCCCTCTGCTATGATACAGGATGGATATCAGCAGACCCTCTTTCCTCCTTTCTGTTCTGCTTGCTCTCCTTCCACAGTTCTGGGACTCGTTTTCAGCCTCCTACCACCTTCCCATACTTCTCCAGCCCTCCAATCTCCTCCTTTTTTCCATATAGATTTACCTTTCTGTCTTCTCACTCTGTAAGTACAGGACTTCTTCACCACCCACCACCTTGTTCACACTCCCATGTGACTGTGCTTACAGACTGCTCCACCACCACCTGTGCAAGCTTTCTTTGCCTCCCAGTGCACCTCAAGCTGAGCTAAAGAACCCTTTAGGGAGAGTGCAATGACAGCTTGCGTCTCTTGCCTGTCCTCATGTCACAACTAACCTCATGCCATACCCTCCAGTAGTTAGGTCTTCCTCTGGTCATTGACTTCTGGGCTGAGTCCATCACAGGGACCCAAGTCAGGTCCTGCATTGAGCCTGTAATTGTGCACTACCTCACACCCTCCTCAGCTACAGAAGAGAATCTAGTGTTAGCTTCTCTGGGAATAACACTGCTGTTCACAAATAACCACATTTAGCCTTAGTGCACCTCCCCAAGACCATTTTTTTTTCTCTGCTTTCATGCAAGGGGTTGGTATGTCCTGAGGCTGGAGAGTCCTCAGGGCCTTGTGCAGACAAGATCCCCATCTGCATCTGCTTCCTCCAGACACCAGGAGCCAGAACCACAGTCAGGTCACCCTTGGGGTTGGTGCAGATTCACCCTAGAGGAAGATGTCTGCACTGGAGATATACTGAGGAGTAGTAATAATATTAATAATCATAATAACAAAACCAAGACGACAACAATATTACAATTATTAAGTAATTTTTTACAACTCTATTAAGTTACAATATACCACAGTATACCGTACAGCAGGATTGATTACTGCCTATACTCATTATATCATATTATACTCCAGGACTGTCAAATTTCATATGTTTTTACCAAAAGTAAATGCTGATTTTTTTTTGTTCTGAAAGGCCTTTTCCCTTGTATTAGAGGGGAAAAAGTCCATTAAAAATGGTAGTGAATAAAAGTTGTAAAAATTTTACATATTTGTAGCCTTAAGGATCAAAAAGTGAAAAATTTTCTAACCTGCTATATTCGACCTGAAAGAGGATTGTTTTTAAAAAAATAACAGCTGAAGAACTAACACAAATCTTATAAGTTTTTAGGTCTAATTCAATATATTTTGCATGCTTTGAGGCTGTGAGACTGAAACTCCTTCCTGTTTACCTGTAGGCTCGTGGTGAGAAGCAAGTCTAGCAGCTGACGAAGATTGACAGTTGATTCAGTTTTCTGTATATGAAAGTGAGAGGAGTCAAGGCAAGAAGAACTTGAGCCTCTGTCCTGCAATGACATTTAATGTAAAACTCCCCAGGGCTTCTGCATATGAAGCTATAAAATAAATAGCCCTAGCCTGAGGAATCACCTAAATGTTCTGGCCTCCATTCAAAAAGAGAGACTAAGCACCTGCTTACACTGAGGATCCTGTGTGTCCCCATTATTTTTGTGGTGAAAGAACACCAAGTGTAGATCACCTTTGTCAGTGTCTTGCAGGAGCATGCCTCAGGAGTCATTAATACTGAAAATAATCCCAAGGAAGTCAATGGAAGAACAGGACAATAAGGATTGTATTTGTTGTTTTTATAAACTCTTGATTGTATAAAACGCTATACAAACATCTCTCTATCTCTCTATCTATATCTCAAAAGGAACTCTTACTCGGCTGTTAAAACTCCCAGATTAAAGGACCTTGCAAAGGTCTGATCCTCTCCATTGCCTATATTCAAGAGTGCCTTGAGTGACTAGCTCTGGTGCAGAGGTCTCCAGTGGAAACACCCAGAGCTAGGTGAGACAGCCCCACTGCTGCCTCAGATAACCCAAAAACAAGATCTCTCCACAGGCTCGGAAGCTCTGCAGGCTGCAGGGTGAGATACCAGATGGGCTGTCATCTGGGGGAAGGAGGAAGGAAGCACCCCGCAGTGTCTGACTCCCAGCACCTGAGCCCTGTCCAGCACAGGTGCAGCAGTGCTCTCTGCACAGGGCAGGCTGGACGTGAGCGGTGCTGGGGAAGGTGGTCTGAGCCACCCTCGGTGCAGTAATCCACAGTACTGGCCCAGGGACTGGAAGACCCTTCAGGCTGGACAGTTTCAGGCTCCTTAGTCTCATTTTCTGGGATAATACCCTAAGGACACACTGGGATGTGTACTCTTCCCAGTCCTTTTGGTGAGGCTGGACCACTCTGATGAGAGGAATCCAAGATCTCAGTAACCAAGTCTTGTAAATAATAATAATCTAAGAAGAAGCATCTTTCTGAAACGCACCATCCACTGAGAGCTGGACAATGCTGAGCTCTGGTCACTGTTACTGAAGTCATTTATGAAGCTCATACAAAGCCTCTCCCTTTGAAAGTCTGTGGAGCACAGGCTCACTGACACATCAAGTCCTGCTTTGTCAGCTCAGCTTTGCTGGAAGAATGGACTAGATCCCTACCTATTCTGGCTGCTGTGGACTTTTTATGTGCTTTATGCCCAAAACACAGATTTAGCTCTTCTCAAAGAGAAGACTAGACCCAGACGATCACATATGGGTGCTTGAGCTATGAAACAGTTATATAAAAGTGAGTGTTGGTGACATTTCTATTTTCTCTTCCTCTATCAACATCCCAAATGCAGGGAGTGACACTCCCCCCCTGCCCTAAAATTCTTAAAATAAAACACACATGCGTAGATGAAGAGACTTCAAGGCTGTGGAAAGGACACCTATGCACATGTGTCCAGGGCTTCTTCTCTAAATCATGAAAATAGGAGGAGGGTGCAAAACACAGGTCTGCCTCCAGTGTTACAGTCTGCATAGCTGGAAGTGTTTTCTTTTCCAGTCTGCTGTTTTGGTGGAGGGAATGCATTTCGGGATGCTGATCCTCCCCCAGGGGAAACAGGCTTTTAGGGGCAGAAGGGTTTTTATGCACAGAGGACCTAACTCCTGATATCCAACACACATGACGGTCACCTAGAGAAGTATCATACACCATATGTACATCAGGTGCTTGTCCAGACTGCAATGGATGCTGCTCCTTTAAATAACTTTTTTTTTTTCTTGCTTTGTTGGGCACAGCAACACTGAAGTCATGTTGAGAATATTGCACTAAGACTCTTCTAAAACTGAGAGTTCGGTGCTTAAGCCATTACTTAGTAATTTCTACACTTCGTCACGTAAGCTTCACTCAGCAGTAAAATGTACTCGCTCACAGCTCTTCAGAAGACACTGCAAATGCTCTCTTCCATGGAGGTGATCAGAGCCATCTCCTCTGGCCACCTGCATGTTCTCAGTGTGAAACAGAAATCGTGTGTAAGGCATGGCATTAGTTACCAAACTGCAGTGGAAGGGTAAGATGAATTTTTTCACTGTACTTGAAAAAGTGAAGACATTACAAGTGAGGAAGAGGTTAATTGTTGCAAAATACACGGTCATTTCCTGAGCCCTGTGGTTGGATGAGTACAAACTTTCAACTATTTCTAATTCTTCTCTGTCATTTATGAGGCTTTCAAGGTGCACTGTACCTCCCAGACCAGGTAAGGAATACAGCTTTTCACTTCTTGATTATTTATTCAAAATTGGTTTTCAGCAGAGTCAGACTCAGCCAAGACTGATTTGTTTTCCCTCCTCTTACTTATACCCGAAGGGAGAACAAAGTTCATTGCAATCCAATAAGTACATGTGTGTCTTTGTGCCAGATGACTGTGAGCTGTAGAAGTAGTGAAATAACTGCATGGGTTAATAACAGAGCAATGATAATGAAGAAGTTATGTTACACATAGTCAGATGTCAGAATTTTTGCAGCAAATGCTGCTGTAAAAGAGAAAGAAATCTCCTACCACCAGTTTTAAAGAGTTCATTCTACACAAACCACTGTAAAAATAAGGGGTGCTCAGGTGTACAGTTTGCTTTAGTAAGGAAAGTAGTAAAAATCGTAGTGTGTCTTCAGTAGTATTTTTAAAAGGAGGAAGAACGAGCTTCTACAAATTGGGGGGTGAGGGGGAACCCAGACAGATAATTCTGTACCAGTTTTATTTGTAAATCTGGACCTGATATCTATTACTAGGTATTGCAGAGTCATGTAATGTAGTCATCCTGAGACTGTTCCTGAGGTTTGCAGCAACCAAACACACAGACAGAAGTGACTGTGGAACCATATCATAAACTGATACAATTTCATCGGGGTGTTTTGATGCATAAAAACTGAACTCAGACAGACTGGCACCAGAAGGAAGCCTTGTAACACAGTGCACTCTTGCACAGTGCATTTGTTGTCTCTTAATAGACAGGGAGAGAGACTGCTTGTGTGGAGGTTTTAATAATAGTTCAGAAACAAGCATAAAATAGTCATCTGTAGGGCAGTTATTGTAATAATGTGCTGTCACCAGGTCACCCTACAGAAAGTGAAATTGTACATGCCGTGAGGACCCCTGGGTGAAGTTAGGCACTAGAGATACAGGTTTTTGGCATTTGCTGTTTTTAAAGTCTTTGTTTGTAGTCAGTTTTAATGTTTGTACACTGTCCCCTTGCCTGTGCTCAGTGACTGGCGCTTTCTGGATTTTTTATACATAGTGGTCAGGAGAATCTAGCTAGGGTTTTCAAAAGCATTTGTTTGATTCAGACACACAAGTCCCATCAATGTTTGTATTTCATTCCTAAATCACCTCCACTTGACTTGTGAGATTGCTGCTAGGGTAGCACTTGGATGTCTGAAACGAATTTCACCCTTAAAAGACTTTATGAGCCTCAGAAATCTTGTCACTGTCATCTGCAGATGGGGAGCTCAGATGAATCCCAGCTGACACCAGACTCGCACCAGGTTTCTGCAGCTCCCCAGTGCTGGTGATCTGATCACGAATCCCAGGTCTTCCCTTGCAAACAGCTGTGCATCACTTTAGGCACAGCGTGTTCTGCTACCCATGGGCAGAAGCACTTGCATCAGCCTTAGTCTTCTCAGTTTGAGTATTGGTGCTAAGCAATTTGGTGTTCAGCTCTCTATGGCATTAGTGGCTGACTAGATGAAAGCTGGCTGAGGAGTCCTACCCCTCCGCAGTCACATTTCCCAGTTACTGCACAGGCACAGCTCAAGGGAAAGTACTCAGTAGCCTTGTGTGGGAAGAGCAAACTGAACCAGGATTCCCCCATCACCAACCAGCAGCTTAACCACTGATTCTGCCTTCAGTTTTTAGCTGCTCTTCAGGTATATTTATTGAAGATGTGTATTCACCTTCTGTCTTTCAGGGTAGGTTTGGGTTCAAGTCAGATGCATCTGCCTGTGCAGACAATTTTTCTCTCACTGATGACCGCAAGTGCCAAAATGGCCAGCTTAGGTGATTTTAAATGTTTGCTTTCAGCACTCTCTTGCAGCATGAATATCTTTTTCTGGTGTGGGAAAAGGCTGTACTCCTCTCTGTTGGAGGGAGGCCTACGTTATCTGTAGCAGCATTACAGGGTGGAAAAGCAACAAACCCTAGAGAAGTCATTCCTGGTATGGTAAATGTGGTGTCCTCCAGTAACTGCTGTACTCTGGTCAAGTGGCTGGAGTGGAGAAACCCAGCAACCCACAACCCAGCCTCAGGAAGTTATTGTGTGGTGGACTCCTTCTGTCCTGCTCAAAAACAAAAGGCACCAAGGCTGTTTCTCAATGTGTTTAGAAGATGTGGTGGCATTTTGCACGTGTATTTCCGCCTAACAACTTTACTTCATATTTGCATAGTTTCCAGATAAAAGGTTGTTTTGAAGCAGAAGTCCAGGGGGCTTCACCGCTGACAGCTAATGTTTGCAAAGCCTCCAAATGGACAGAAGAATGTTTTTCATATCACACATATTTATTGACACTGTCCTCATGTTTTTGACAGTATGCAAAATGAGCTTGAAAGTTTTCCTCTGAAAACTTACTTTATAGAAGTGGCAGTGTTTGGCCCTTGATTAATGCCTCAGAAATTCCTGAATGAAATGAGCTCATTTTATAAGTAAATGTTCTGGGGACTGTTATTTGGGCTTGTTTACTCTTACTTCCAGCTCTTGAATGGGAAGGTCAAGTTGGTGTTCCTCCCGGGCTTGCTATTTATACGCAGGAAATCTGAGAAGGACTCTCAGCCTGAGAGTTAGGCTTGTTATTTTAAAGTAGATTTAAAAGGGGTAATATAATCCATTTTTTCCCCCCTAAATTTAAGTGCTAATCAATGAGAAATATCCCACAGGGTTCATTTTCTAAATCCTTTGAATCCAGTAATGTCAGTTTGACCTGGTCTCTTTTCACGTATTTCTGATCATAAGCCTCCCATCTTTACTGAAATTTTCCATTTGTAGTCTTATTTTTCAGTGTTTTCAGTGAGTATTTAACTAAAGCTAAATAGCTAAATACTCAGACAGAGAAAGACAGAGAGATATCTGTACACACTTTATGCAACAACTCCATTATTTTTAAATGGTGGTTTTTTGCTCTTATTGATATCATAACAGAGAGATTCTGCCATTTTTTGCACACAGACGGATGAGGGTTCAAGAGTGTTCAGCCTGGGGCAAGGCATCTATAATCTCATTCATCAAATGCTGCATATTTTTGTCACATTTTCACACTACTGCATGAGGAATCCAAGCTCAGCACCTGGTGAATGGAAAATAAGGCACCTGGTGAATGGAAAATAATTTGCCCTCACACCCTCGCTCTCCCAACTGCAGATTAAGTCTCAAAATAACAACAGAAAATACTCATCAGTGTGGTCATGATGAAGCAGCCCGGGTAACTTACTACCAGATGCATTGCACCTGATTCAGGTCTGCAAAAATGGGAAGGGAAAAGATCAGGTCACCAAAGAGTGTGTGCTCTTTTATCTTCATCTTCAGATGTGGATATTATGCACCTTTAGTAATCCTGCACAGGAACATTTTACAGCTAGTGAACTGTATTTGAAAGCTATGAAAGGCAGTGTTATCAGTGCTTGTCACAGTTCAGCATTATCTTTAGATGTGTTCCTTTTAATTTTATTTTTTTTTTTTTTTTTTGGTAACAACTGATTCTTAAAAGATTTTTTCCTTTGGTCTTTTCTGCAGCTCTTACTCATAGAGGAAACCTGATCTGCTGTAGCACGGAAACATCAGCGGTGACCACGGCGAGACAAAATCCTTAGGGAGCTGCCTGTAAGTCTGATCAACATTTAAGATGAAAAGTTTTGCATTTTCTTTGGCAGGATGTTACATGCAGAGTTTAGCTGTATGAGGCAGTTGCTGAGGCAATAAGGGAATATTCAGGAACACGAGCTGCTGCTTTGAGTAGGTGAGTAAGCACAAAGAAAGGAATCATCTGGTAAAGACTTTTTCTTTCTTTTTTCCCCCTTCTCAAAAATATTATTGGTCTTTTAGACTCTCTAATTCATGCCCAGTTGAAATCCTTTTCTCCCAGGATGCTGGGTACACTGAGTGGACCCCACTTCTGGGCTGCAATCACTGAGCAGCTGAAGGCTGGGAGAAAAGCCTTTCATATTTTTGTTACTTCACCTTGTGGCAGTCAAGCAGTGCAGGGATCAAAGGGAAATCCTCCTGGAGTCCAGGGGGTAGTGAGAGGTAGGGTGGGAAACTGTGGATAAGCAGGAACAGAAGCAGTGAGGGAAATTAAAAAAGGAGAAGAGGAAAACTGGTAGCATGGAATGGAGGTCGGTGAGGCTGGAGGGCAGTGGCTGGTAATGGAAGAAGACGGACTTTGTGTCACACGGATCAGATGGTATGAGTTGGTTTGTAGATGACAGCAAGGCATGACCCCGTCAGCTTTTTTTTTTCCTCAAGTACACTGGAGAAACAAGGGAAATCTCCAGGTCTCAGTAACTTAAAACCAGGCAAAGCAGGTTCGCCTGCACCCTCTCGTGGTCTACACGGAAAGCTGGTTTTACCCGACTAATTCTACACTGTATCCATTTGCTGCGACCAGTCATACCCTGCTCTTAGCTTATTTTACACATCTGTAATAACTGTTCTCAAGTTCTAAAACATGATGGCTACCTCCAAACTCCTTCTTGGGAATGATCTTTGGTCTATGATAACTCCCAAACTGCACAAGGTGATTGCGTGGGGCCCAGAGTTGTTTGAGGGAGCATTAGCTGTGTGAAATAAAACTGTGCCAGAACTGTAACAGGCCAAGGAATTGAATTTCATGGCCTGAGCCCAGGTCCTGACAGCATTTAATTTACTAATATTGACATACTCTTCATCTAGTAACATCTCCCTCGTGCATGTGGTACAGTCCTCAGTCTCCTAAGTGTAAATATTACAGAAGAACACTTCAGCACAACAAATCAATAAACAGCCCATTCAGAGGGAGACCGTTGCCTGTGTCCTTGATCAGCTCTCATCTGCTTGCTGCTGGAGGACACATGCTGAATGAGAGGTAGGACTACAAGAAAAGGCAAATTAGTCGTGTGATTTTAGTGACTGAGAGATGTCCTGGGAAATGACATTCCACTATCGATTCTGCCTGAAAGTCTTGGGTGGTGCTGAGAAAAGGGCACCACCCTAAGAAAAGAATACATGAAAAGTGCCTGAAGTGGTAATGAGGTGGAACTTCAGATTTTCAGCTCCAAGTGGGGACAATTCTCATACAGCTTCTGACTACTGGGGAATTATACCCTAGTAGTTGCTTCTCATAAGATAGCAGTACTTAAGATACTTAAGGACAGGCATAGAGCAGATGTCCATCTGCAATTATGGAACAATTGGATTTTGACAGGACTGGGAGAGCTGGCCTAGTGCCAGTAAGGAGCACGCTTAAAGCACATCAGTAATTTCTTGTTTACAAAGACAAATACTTTATTTTCAAACACAGTCAAGGAGTAGGAAGTAGTGTAACTCCTCCTCAAGAGCACTCTCCTAGGAGAAGGAGCATGCATGTTCTACACTCTCTTTGGAAAGTATTTAAAGCCTTAGCCACCTCCTTCCTTGCCAGCTAGCTAGTATGCCAGCTACCACAGTCTGGGCTGATTTGCACCTGGCCAGCTGAAGCTGGAAGAGCAAGAAACGGTTCATTGAATAGAAAAGGAGCAGATGCCTGAAATATTGTTCAGCTAGAAGGCAAAAGACCTCACGTCTAGTCCCATCTTCAAAGACACTGTTTCACACTAAGTAGTCGCTAAATAACCTGAAAGGCCAATATAAAGAGTAGATATCAAGCTATGTCTGTTACCTTATGGCTCATGACTGCCCTTGTCACTAGGCTAGAGAATCTTTTGCCCTTCTGCATGGCATTTTGGTCTTTCCCTGAACTGTCATATTGATAATACTTTACTGTGCATCTTTGATGTGAAATATGGACAGTGCCCAGCAACTCTGGTTAAAACAATCTCCCGCTCAGATAATACGTCCCATGGTCAGACTTTGAAGGCAACTTGAGGCATCTATTTCCTGACCTTAACCGCTACTCTATCATTTAGACAGGGAAAGGAAGTGTTTCTCTTCTATCAACCATATTAAAAGATTGTAGCAAATCATATTCAGTCCCCAGAAGGAAAGACAACAGGGGATTTTCCTAAATGGAACCTTCACAGAAAGGTTCAAGGCTCAGGTCTTCCAGCAGTTTTCCTGCGAGAGAAGATGTTCTGTGAGACTCACTATGATTTTTCTCTCCAAGCTTTCATGTTTCCAAATCTCATCCATAGTCTCCTCCAGATAATGTCTGTATGTAATATGTGAACAGTGCTGACTTCACACTGTTACTCATAATTTTGCTGACTATTTCAGATCCCATTCTGAGACACCTAAGTCTTCACTGATGCCTTAGCCTTCCACCCACGTGACGCTCATCTTACAGAGCCTGAAAACACGCTTCAGATCTGGCTTCAAGGGGTTAACTTTTCAGAAACAGACACCAACTCTAAGTTCCTCATTTTCAAATGCTTATTAAAAGACACCTGGGTCGGACTTGCAGAATTATTGAGTACTCACAGATCCAGATACAGTCAATAGAAATGTTGCTTTGAAAGAGTAACTTTTTATGTAATGCCAAAAGCTCTCAGAAATCAATTCCTAGGCAACTCAGGGCCTCCATTCCTCACTTTCCTGCTTGTCATATGGGATTAAATAATCTCCATATTAGAGGAAGGCTCCAAAGAAGAAATGTGTGGGTCTTTTTGAAGGACTTGTATGCTACAACACTGGATGCCACAAAAATGCCCACAAATAAATTATTTATTTGGTACTGAGGACTAGAGTTTGAACAGTGCACTACACATAGGGAATAGTGTCACTCATTGACCAATGAGGAGAAAAAATTCTAAATCTTTCTGATGGGATATTTTGCCTTTGGTAGATTGATGGGCAGGCATTGATTCCAATAAAGATCAAATGGAAATGGGCGGGTTTAAACTTGTCAGCTTCCCAGACAGCTGACTTGTAAAGTTTCTTGGCAGCTGGATTGATTTGCTCTCTTCAGCTTGTTGACTTCCAGCTTTTTGCTAGTAGGATCACAACACTGCAATGCAACCAGGGGACACTGCTGATGAAATTCTGCCTCCCAGGCTCTTCAGATGTTTATTTGTCTGGACTGCTAGGGCAGTAACCTTCCTGAGGTATGAGAGCATTGTGAGTATTTTGACAAGGAAGGAAAAGACAAGACATTTTCTTAAGGAAAACCTTCCCCTCACCTCAGTCCCAGATCTGCAAAGCTGATGATCTTGTTTATATAGTGCTTAAATAATCGGTGTACTCATCAGAGCTATTATGGTCATTAGAAGTACACAGTCAAAATGCCTGCAGCTTATTCGAGATTGCAGCGAACAGAAGTTGGCACCTAGTACAAGAATGTGAGACTGAGTCAAGCAGGAGCAAGATCAAGCCCTTAAGCTGACCTAAACACTGCTTTTCACATTGAATCCAACATTTCTATCAGCCCAATTAGTGACCTTAATTTGTATGTGCTTGTCAAAGAAAATATCTGGAGCCCACTTTTTCACATGAAGATGTGCCTTCTCAGTCACACATTTATCCTGTGGTGCATAAAGATTTCTCACACATTTCTCACACATTTCTCCTGCGGTGCATCCTCTAAAAAGATGAAAAATTAAGTTTTCTGCTAGGTGTTTGGCTTTTGTGATATCAGAAACTCTGCCGTGCAGATACATAGCCTTAAAATCTGATCTTGGTGGATAAAATAGCCTCACAAACTCATCACTTAGATGTTTCAGGTACCCCGTGTTAAGTGTTTGAGGTTTTAAACCACACATACTTGTGAAAGCTTTTTTTCAGCATCTTAAATGAAAAGTTTTCCGTCAACAACACTTCTGAGATAAATTAATAGGATATTGCACTATTTTACCTGTTCTATTATATTAGGCTGATATGTTTCCTTGACTCACATGTCTATTCCTGCTAATATCTGTGGGCTGTTTTACATGAGTACAAGATTGACCTTACATGAGAGAGGCAGAGATCATAACTGATCTGGATATCAGTAACACAGATGGTTGGTCTACTCTTGGCTTGAAAATGTTTACACTGAATGGGGTGGAATCTCAGCACCTCCCAGTTTTTTCTGCTGCAGTACTGCAAAAAGCAAACTTTGAAGCCTCTCACAGCAGTGCCTGGGGATCCCTTTGCTATATAGGGAACACCAGCATATGGGGAGGTTATTCCTGTGCCAGGTAGCACTACCAGAGCACAGACAGAAAATTGTACTATAGAAATTTCAGCGTCTTTTGTTGTCCCTACTATTCTGACAGCACTAACTTGTTTCTGGGACTAGAGTAGTCATGAGTGTAGAAGGAAAACAGATGATCAGAAACATCCTTCCCAGCTTCTAAAGAGCATGGGGGCATCTGGGGATTTGATTCCTCATGTTTGAAATCAAATATTTAGTGTTAACAGCTTGCCATTTCCAACAATTCCACGATTCAAACTAACATGCTGCAGGAGCTGTAAATGGTCCTCTAAGCAATGAAAAGACTTCTTACCTTCCATATATACTCAGCTTAATTTTTTTTTTCTGGGATATCTGAGAAAAAAAGAAAGGAATTAATAAGGAGGGTGTTGTTTACAAAGGACTGGTCGGAAATTTGAGCTGTGCTGGGAGTTAGAAATAAAGTCATGCTTCTATATCAAAGATACATTTGTCTCCAGCTGTGGGGCCAAGAGAGCCAAATGCTAAATGCTCTCACTTCCTATTGCCTTCAGTGGAAGATAAACGTATTCCCTTGGTCTTGGCCCATTCATAAATTGTGTCTGTCATGAATTGAGTCAAGCAGGATTTGGTGTAAGATTAGCAGACTGCTTTTTGTAATCACATTAAATACTGTGCCATTTATTCTGAGCAATAATTTTATGGCTTTGATCTCAGGCTTCAGAAAGGGTGGGTGAGAGATATTCTGAGCAGTTAGCATGAGACTCATGGTGACACTTGCCCAAAAGAAGAGACAACACCAACAAGCTCTCCAATGGCACCGTGGGCAGTAGAAAACACTAGCCTATTTTCTTCCTCAGGTCTGTGATTTACAGTGGATTTCCATGGAGTGAAGGTTGACATTACTGCACAAGTAAGGCCATGACACACAGAAAACGATACGATGTTGCAGAAATCAGGGGAAGGAACTAAACAACATGAGGTGGAATTATAAATCTCTGAATCCCAGTCTTTCCTCCACTTGGCCAAAGATTTTTTATGCAATGCACAGGAAGTTGGTTAATCTTCAGACCTACACTCTTTATCGAATTTGGCTAGAATTAACCAACAAGTTCACATTTATTGAGGGAGAGAGAAGAAATATACACCTGTGAAAGAGACCAAAGATCCTTTTCAAACAAAGCAGAACAGCAGCTGGGCTCAGTAGTTGCTTGGCTTTTGTTTATCTTTGTGCTTTTATATTAACAATAATGTGAACAAAGTGAATGCCTGCTCTGCCTGTCAGTCATCTAGGACTCTCACAACCCTTTATGGATTCTCCTACATCACATCCTTCCCCTTCAGATGAGGCCACACACCCACCCACAAACCCCATTTGTCAGGTGTGCTTAAAAAAACAGTCTTTCACTTCTAAGTCATAGAATAGAATCATAGAATTGTTTTGGTTGGAAGAGAATTTTGAGATCATCAAGTCCACCTGATACACCAGCACTGCCAGGTCACCATTAAACCACGTCCCTCAGCACCACATCTCCACAGCTTTGAGACCCCTCCAGGGATGGGAACTCCACCACTGCCCTGGGCAGCCTCTTCCAGGGCTTGACAACCCTTGCAAGGAAGAAGCTTTCCCTAGTATCTAATCTAAACTTCCTCTGGCACAAGATTTTTTTTTTTTTTAATAAAAAACACCTCTACCTAGTATTTTTTTTGGTGTCTCCTCTCAAGATTTCAGCCTATGCTGTTTCTGTGAACCGTATTTATTGACTGATTCATAGAAATCATTGTCTGGCCCAGCATCTTGGTGCACATTGTCCAGAGAATCCTGGCCCTTGGCTTCCATTTCTATAACCTAGTGCCCTTGTGCCCTCTTACTTTCTTCTGGGAAGGAGGCAAACATCCAAGCCTTCCCTGAAATAGCCTCAGTCTGTGCTTTCTGTGTCAACATCAATGCCTCAATGCTCTCCTCCTCCGGAGCAGAAATGTGCTGTAGATATTATCTTGTGGGTATTGACTTCCTTTTTGAGATCTGAGCCGAAGCTTCATTCATTTGATGCGTAGCCATCAAAGGCAGTGTGGATAAACTGCAGTGGTGCTGGTAAATAAAATTCTTGCAGACTGCTATGTATCGTCTTGTTGCTTCATATACAAGTGTTCAATGGGTTTATTTAGAAGCAGAAAGTTAAACTTGCAGTAGTTAAATTACATAATAGCTCTGAAGAGCAAGGTGAAATATTTCAATTTTATCTATTTATTTTATATTAATTTTATTCTTATTTATTTCACTTATCAGATAAACTCATCCTAAGCTATCCTTGACCTAAGTACCTTTCAATGACCAGTCACACTGGTGAAACACAGTGCCATAGATTTTGGCAATGCCCTATGTACAGACAATTGCAAATGACAGCACTTTTTTGAATATACTTCTTCAAGACACCGTGATTGTAGCTTTAAAACATTTTTCCTGTTGTTAAGGCTACAAAGATTGTACTGCTGCTGAATCACTACTGTCAATGATGACAACTGATAAGAGCATTTCCCCAGTGGAGAGACAGCCAAATATAGTATAATTTTTAAAAAGCCAGCATAACATTCTTAGAGCATATAAATGCTCTTTACAGATCAGTTTGTATTTGCCTTTTTGACACTGACAGTCCAGCTGTCCTTACTGGCAAACCCCATGGTAAAGTACTTACTGTCCTTGCTGTGTTTTATATACTTTGGATCTAGTAGATCTCAAATTAAATAACTGGGTAGCAAAAAATGGTGCTAGCCTACACTGCAACAGTTTGGAAACCAATCTCTCTTCTCACTATTAGAAATAGTCCCTTCACTTCAAGTTTCAGTCTGGGTGGGCAAGAAACCTGTGCTTGTTCTTTGGCTAAAAGTACAGAGTTTCCATTTCTGAAGTTCCTGTTAGAGTTTCCACTAGTTCTGAATGCCCCCACCACCCAGTAGAAAAAAAAACACCTAGTTTGGGGCTCTTCTGTGTTGTTTATACACTCTGTTTAAAAGGTTATCAAGTCTTTTTTAACTTTTTGTATGCTGAAAAGCAGATTGTTTCAACCACTACTTCCTTATTTCTCCTCCCTTCCTCTTAACTCTTTGCTGTACAGCCTCTTAGTCATGTTTTCTTATTTGTTTACAGTCTATGCATAAATTGATCTATTCATCTTTTCAGCCAGTTGGGAATATGAAAGCCAAGCAAATTTTCAGGTAGCTTTCCATCAGAAAAGCAAGAAACAGCTGAAGAGGTGACAACAGTTAGGTAGAAGTAGGAGTTTGTCAGGCTTTTACCACCATGAATGTTATGGTCTTCTCCTTCGTCCTTCTATCTGTTTTATTTTGACAAGCCTACGTCACACACTGCATTGGAAGCATCAGGATTCTTTGCTATCTGCCAGTACCCAACACTGAAAATTACCTGATCATCTGCTGCTTTCCTCAAACCCTGTCCTTCACAATGGTGCATCCACATGCCCACTGATATCAGTTAGTCATACTAGCAATAACAGGATGTCTCAAGAGATAGCTGAGGTCTCATGCTGGGGTGAGGAGGTGTGTGTAAACTACTCCATGTATCTCCTCTGACCCTACTTCTGTTAAAAAAGTATTAGGTTATTCTCCAGTCTGAGGCCAACCTGCCCCATGTTGTAACTTAGAGATCACAGCTTTTTTTTTTTTTTTTTTTTTTCCTGAAGTCGTTTTCTCTGGCCTTAAAGTGGAGAAAACAGCTTCCTAGGAATCTCCCTGTGTAATGCCCCTCTTGGAAGGTAAATGTAGTCAGTTACGTATCAGAACCAGGCATGTTCATGTAACAAGAAATAGCCCTACATCACTCCTGCCTGTCAGGAGGGAAAGAAACATGAGCGCTCAGCCCGGTGATCTGCAGTGAAGGCACCATGCCCACCTGCCAGACTCACCCTTGTCCGCCTCCACAAGTCCTGTGCATCAAGACTACTCTGTCTGGGAGAATGATGCAAAAGTGCAGAGTTGAGCCAGGTAGCTGCTGAATGCCTTTCCTAGCCTGCTGGGATGGGAGGTAGGGACAGGATAACTGTTCTCAAGGAGTCTGGCAAGGTAAGGTCTTTGGACATAGCACAGTCCAGAAGAATGGGTTAGTTGATTGAGTGTCAGTACAGTATGGAATACTCACAAGGATTTTTGACCTAGACAAAAGCCATCAGGACTGCTGCAAAAGGAAAAAAGGCAAGTACTCTTACTTGACTGTCACTGAGGCTTACAACAGGCAGTGCAGGCAATCCATTCAGGATGAGACTACACTCTCCGAGGGATGATTTAGCTGCACAAGCCAAGGAGATTTTCATGCCAAAGGGGCACAATCCCAGAAGGCAGAGCAAAGCAGATGTACATTTGTGGCTTACATTATATGTGCAACATCAAGCACCTGCGTGTTCACTTGTTGGCATTTACCCCAGCCTCAAACTAAAGAAGAAAAGATTTCTTCACAGGTGGAGTTTCCAATATCCAACATTGATGCTAGCATGGAAAAAAAAAAGCTTCAGGAGCCTAAATACTTTCTTGTTGTCCCTGTAAGTGCTAAAACTCAACACTAAGGTCCTCAGCTTTTGCTAAGGATGCCCAACATCAAAACTATGAAGCCTAGTCACTATGTGCTCAGAAACACATATAACCTAATACCCAGCTGAAGGCTGAAGGCCTGAAATGATCCACAGTTGTGGAGGGGGGAAAGACCATTCCTTGCACTGTATCATTTTGAGGTATACGAGCATATCATGATAAAAGCATTTACTGGAGACTTACTGGAGAAAGGTAGTAATGCCATGTGCCCTCTAATCCTGTGGATGCTTAGGGCACTGTCAACAGACCAGGGACGTTGGTCTGACTGGGACCAACCATTCTTGTGTAAATCTATTAACCACCATGTTAAAGTTATTTATCTACAGTTTATCTTTTAACACCTCAATTAGTTCCAGTTTGCATGATGCAACTGGGATATAAAGTCCATGGATGAGAAAACTGCAGTTCCCATTTTGATGAAATTCATATTTTTTACATGAAGTGGCTAATAGAAAAATGTATTGCTTAGTGGGAGGTGTAGTGTCAAACGGCATCACCCCGAAGACAGAAATTAATTCATATCTCCCACATCTCTACTGAGTGGTATTTGGGAAATGTGGACAGTACTATTGTTGCTGGTTCGGATCCTTCCATTTTTCGTGAGGCAAGACTGATGCAAGCATCTCACTCCAGGATAAACTGCAGTCATAGTAGATGCTTGTAGCTAGAGTTCTCCTTAAAAGCCCCAGCACTGTGTCGAAAGCTGCAGCTTTCTCCAGGACCAGGGTGTTTCCTGTTGTCTGGCGTGCCTGCTGCTCTGCCTCCTGGTGTTGTGAACCTCATTCTGAAATGCCCAGCTGTGAGCCGAGGAGGTGTGGGACATCTCAGCCGGGGCCATGGAGGCTCCTGGGCAGGCAGGTGCCTCTCTCTACTGGTGTTTCTACAGGCCGGGGGAGAGGAGGTTGGATGGTGGGTGCTGGGCTCTCTCTGTGGATTTGCTTTCTCTATTAACTATTTCTAGGTACTTGTTGCTTTCCTGTGTCTGTCTTTTATTGTTATTGAGCAAAACTAACCACAATCTCTTGTTACACCCAGTTTCTAAAGAAACTCTTTTAACTGGTTTTCAGTTGAACTGTGGCTTTCTTGAGCTCGATAGTGCAAGAACAAGACATCAGAAATCCAGTGTACCAAGTAATACTCTGTCTTTTGTGATAGGAGGTACTCAGTCATTTGAGAACCAGAGAATACTATTGTACCTTGCTGTTTGTAGAAATATTTCCCCTTAGCTTATTATTGCATTATTATAATGTGAACAGAAAAAAAACACTCTACTTGTAAAGAAAGAATTTTCTGTTTTGATAATTGATTAGTGAAACTTCATTATTTGAGAATCACAATTTAAGGTACAAGGAAGTGTTCAATTTATAAGAAAAATATATTAATTCATTTTTGACAAATGCAGTCCCTTGAATGTGGCTTGCACTGGACATTCAAAAAGATGGCACAAAACCTCATTCAAGAGCTTTCTGTCATAACTTTTGAACAATTTCATCAAGCTTACTGCACTGTTTTAAGAAATCATTTGAAGGTTTGCAGAGATTATAGCATAAAAGGTCGTGATGCCTTGTCTGGGAAAAATGTAGCTACAAAACACGAGAGCAAGTCCACTGATTCCAGTAAATTAATATTAATTAATTGGATGAATACTTTCTGTAAAACTAGATACAGAACCTATCTCACTTCTTGAGGTGTTCTAGAAAAGAAAATTGTCTAAGTAAATGAGCAGTGCATTACAGTAACAGTGTTCATCTTAGAGTAAGCATATGAGTCCAGTTTTTACAGACTGCTTCTTCAGTTAAATAAAAGCAGGTGCTAAGCCAGCAATTTCAAAACCTGCTTGTTCTTATGATGCTTGGAACATTTACAAAGCAAGACACTAATACTTCTTTAACCATCATCAGCGAAGCAACGGAGCAGTGCAAATATAAGGACATGGACCTGCTGTTCCAGAGGAGAGCCACTAAGACCATGAGGGGGCTAGAACACCTCTCGTATGAGGACAGGCTGAGAGAGTTGGGGTTGTTCAGCTTGGAGAAGAGAAGACTCCAGGCAGACCTCACTGCAGCCTTCCAGTATCTGAAGGCAGCCTGCAAGAAAGCTGGGGAGGGACTCTTTATAAGGGTATATAGTGATAGGATGAGGGGAATTCTACCTGTAAGAGGGCAGATTTAGATTAGAAATTAGAAAGAAGTTCTTCATTATGAGAGTGGTAAGACACCACTAGGAACAGGTTTCCCAGAGAACTTGTGGGTTCTCTGGGAACACATCACTGGATGTGTTCAAGACCAAACTGGATGGGGCTTTGGGAAACCTGGTCCAGTGGAAGGTGTCCCCACCCACAGCAGGGAGGTTGCAACTAGATATCTTTAAGGTCCCTTCCAACCCAAACAATTCTATGATTCTATGATTAATATTGTTAAAAAAAAAATTAAATCAGAGTAGGAAAATGAATTAAAAGACATCTACCAAGTGAAAGAGAGAACACTAGAATTGAAAACAATCTGATTATCATCCTCAAGGCCAAACCTAGTCTTGTCAGCTCTCAGGATAGTCCTGGTGCTTAATTATCTACCTCTTCTTGTTGCAAAGAAGCTTTTTCACAAAAGAGATACAAAGATGTTGATAACATCTTTGTCTCCTTATCGACATGGCTTTCTGCAGGAGTGATAATGAGGAAGTTTGTTGTGGGTGTTGTCCTCAGACCACTTTATCACAACACTTCGGAAGTGCTGAAGTGCTCTCGGAGTGCCAGAGCCACCCTTTTACACAGGCATGTTCAGTGAGGTGGGTCCTTACTCTGATCTATAAAGTCATGGTGTTTTGGTTAGCTTGCCATTGCAGAGAGGTCACTGACATATGGGTCTCCTGGTCAAAATACCGTTGCTAATTTTTCATCGACAGTTTCGGCAGCAGGAGACACGCTTGCTTTTGCTTTTGCTCTTGCAGAAGGGTGCTTGGAAAACAGTCATGGGAGCTACTGCTAAGGATCGATTCCTAAACAATATTTGAATGTATAATTCCTTTTGAGGACTTAGGCCAAATTAGCATCTATCCCAAACATTGTTTTGCTGCAAGTGCTTAAAGAAACGAGAAAAAAAGGGCAATAACTACAAGGCAGATAAAAGCCTAACCTTTAGTTAAAAGTAAGCTAGGTAGTTTTCACTCTTTGCTTCTGTCAAATTATATGTTTGAGTATAGCAAGTAAGAGGAAAGCAAGAATGAAGTATGATCCTATTATTCTTGAAAACTGCAAAAGTTATTATTTCATTTATAATTAAAATAAAAATGGCAATAGCAAAGGGTTGGCATGTGATGTGACCTAAAAATAGGAAAGTAGCAGCTTTAGGAAATAATAAAAAAAAAAAATTAAAAAAAATAGGAAAAAAGCAGACAAAGTCTGTCTTGTGATTAGTGTGACCATTTCAAAATATTTCCTGTTGTGATTGTATAATCTTTAAAAAGAAAGGATAGGTTAGCTGATGAATTGCTAGATGTCCTCTCTTTCTACTAGTCTTCATAAAAAAAAAAAAAGAGGATAGATTTCTTTTACATTAAAGAAACAGGTAAATAAAACTAAATAACAAGCCTTGGTTTTATGTGTAGGGTTGTTTATAATATGAAGTAATAGAATGCTCTAAAAACTATCAAACTCTGCAGTACAAACCCAGGTAACTTTTATGCCTATAGTACGCCTCAGAGGTAACATCTCTAGGGATGGTGTGTAACCTGTGGGAGGTTTGAACTGAGGAAACTGCTTTTGAATTTTGGGGTTTTTTTGTGTGTGTGTAATTTTTTAAAAAGAGTTTCAGAGAATTGAAAGAGGAACCTGTGCTGAGCAGCTAGTCCTAACTTGTACAAAACTTTCCCCACATCATGTGATGAAATGTCTTTTATCAGTGCACTCGTATCTTTGGTATTTGAGATGTTAGAGCACTATGGCTTTGCTCACCTGCATGGCTGGCTGGCTGGTGCTAGAAGGGGTTGTGAGAATTTATTTTGCCTTTCCAGTCTCTTTTATGAAAATATCATGCACGACCTTTACTAAACTCCAAACCACAAGAAAATGGGTTTATTTTAAAGCTTAAAACTCTACTTTCCATTTCTTCCTCTCTCCCTATGTGTATGACAATGTGACAGAGCAAGAGACAAGAGAAACACGCACAGAAAAAGAAAGGGTACTGAAGCTGCTCTCCTGGAATTTACATTACATGAATGTTTTTATAAGAGGCTTGCTTAGATGGTAAAATAAAAAGGACTTAGACCTGTTTCCTTCAGTTCCCTGAATGAGTTTCAAAACACTGGCTTTTTCCATCATTTGCTTGTCAAACTACATGAAACCCCCCAACATTGTAATGCTCAGTGATAATCATAGGCATCGGTGACTATCTCATGTGCCTTGCTGGGCCTCTCCACTGCCTGGCTGATCCCACACAGAGGGGCAGGGTGGCCACCTGCAGAAGAAACCGTGCCCTGGCCCCAGGTGATTTCAGCAAGGCTGCAGAGAGCATAGGCTTGGCAGGTCTGTGGGAAAACCTTGAGATGGCCCCAAGTCCCTGAACTTCCCATGAGCAAGAACAAACCATGGGTCTTGAAACAGAGCTAGGAACTAATTAGCGGCAAAAGTTAAATGACCTCCACTATTCTCAGAAAGAGAAGTGAGAAAGTAGTTGGTGCTGATCTTTCATGGTAGTCAGGGTAGGGGTGGGGGCAGGTTGTGCTTTCAAAAACACCATCCCATCTCTATTCCCAGGAAGCTGAGGGCATCCTTAGGGTTTCAGAATAGAAGGTGGCTGGTGTGAGGGCTGCAATCACATTTCAGCCACTCCCAAAGCGTCAGGTGCCTGCAAGCAAAGGAACTCCCAGAAGCAATTCTTCTTCAAGATTTATGGCACTACAAGAGAGTGAAACAGGGAACCAAAACCTTTCAATAGGGAAGCCCTCATGCGAGCCCAGATTTCAGGCTTTCTGTTTTCTGCCTAGTCTTATTTCTTATCAGATATTTCATGTATTATGCATTTCTTTGGGACCAACAAGGTATATTTTTATGTTATATCAATGCTAATAGATTAATCAGCTCCAGGGAAAGTTTTTGGTCACTGGAACGAGCTTCTCTGCACCCATAGCTCACAAGAAAGCTCCCTGACGTGGTTTGTGCTAGATGACTTCTCCTCACCGGCTCCCAAACATGGTTTAGCAGCCAAGACCACTGTGAGTAGGCAAGCTGTACGCCATCACCCTGCTGAATAAGCCTGACAGCATGAGCAGGGGCTGTCCCTGGCCAGCTGACCACTGTGACAGGGAATGGCCCCAAGTTCATGTGGTTTAATAGTACCAGTCAGCACTCAGACTACCAACTAAGGGCTCTCTCTTCCTTCAGTCAGAGCATCTGTTCTTTTGGAGACACGAGAAGGTGTTTTAAGGAAGAAAAGGGATTCTGCTGTGATATTAGAATTTCCTTTGGTATTTCTCCAAGACCTAATTCTGTACCCATGTTGCAAAGGGCCAGGCTCACCAATAGGCTCCCCTCACTGCTGGGCTTTGCCTTTACCCAGTGCTGCTTGTGTCAGTGGCCGAAAGCAATGGCTAGGACAAGCTGTGTGTATCTTCCAGCCAAGAACTTTTAGGATCCAGAAAAAAAAAAAAAAACAAAAAAAAAAAACCAAAGGAGAAATTCTATCTCCTTAGACATAACCACTACAAACAGGTAGGCTCAAACCTTGCACACAGACATAGAATATTATTTTCTTAATTAAGTAGCTGAAGTTGTAGAAACTCATTTGCCGTAGACTACAGGCCAAAGCTCCTGGGTACACTGACGGGGGAGCAGGAGACCCCAGGTTGGTGCTTCTGCCACTGCGGAGGCTCAGGATGACAGGAGACCTAAGTCAAGAGCTGCATCTCATCAACTTGTGAGGAGCTCTGCTCTGGATCTTGAATGAGTGGTTCCCATGAGGAGTCATACTTGTGGTGCCTCAAAGCACACATCACACCTCAGAACATTTGTCCAGTTTGTTTAGGGATAGTGTTATTTCCACGTTATTGTCTGTAGAGTTTTGTTATTCTGCATTTTTTGCCCTCACAGCCATTTTTCTACGCCAAGCGCATCGCTGCCACATTTACCATACTCGTTATGTGACTGATGACACAGTCCTGCAGTTTTGCAACCTTCAGCCCATGGAAATTCTCTCTCACTTGTTTATGCAACTTAATTGTTTACTGAATGTGACACAAAGTTTCCTGTTATACACTAGTACCGATCCTTCAATGTCATGGCCTATATTGGCAGGACTATATCTGCATGTGCCCTGGCCATACCATTTCCAACAGTTACCTTCTGTCATCACACTTCTCAGGTGCCTAAATTAGGTCAGATTCCCAGCTGAAATCTGGGGCAATCAGCCTCAGCTTTTTTACATTTTCTATGTATCTGTAGAGACACAGATATCTGTGTTTTCTTTTTTTTTCCAGCTGACTGTTTTACATGGTCTGCTTCATACACTTCACACACAGAAACTGTTTGTCCTGTTCCTTCCTGGGGTTTATTAATACCTTTTCCTGTCCTTTTTTCTTATACAGAGGATTTAATAACATTCCCACCCCTAAGTATGTGTCGTTCTGAACTATAAGCTTTCCTGTGACATTTGGCTTTCTCTTTTTAGTTTAAAAACTATAACCTTAACTTTTAGTAACATAAGCCTTGCCCTTTTTTGGCTTAGATCAAACCAAATTTTGCTGAATAGGCACCATCTGCACCAACATAAGCTGTGCAGTGTGCTTGACATGATGAAGGGAAAAGGCATCATCTAGAGGGAGCTTGACAGGCTTGAGAGATGGGCATATTGTCACCTCATGAAGGTCAACAAGGCCAAGTGTAAGGTCCTGCACATGGGTTTGGGCAATTCCAAGCACAAATACAGGCTGGGAAATAAGTATATTGAGAGCAGCCCTGTGGAGATGGGCTATTGGTATTGGTGAATGAAAAACTGAATCTGAGACGGCAATGTGTGCTCACAGCACAGAAAGCAAATAGCATCCTGAGCTGCATCAAGAGAATTGTGGCCAGCCGGTCAAGGGAAGTGTTTCTGTCTCTCTATTCCACTCTTGTGAGACACCACCTGAAGTACTTCATTCAGCTCTGGAGTCCTCAGCACAAGAAATACCTGAACCTGTTGGAGGGAGTCCAGAGCAGGGCCCTGAAGAAGATCAAGGGGCTGAAGCACCTCCCCTATGGGGACAGGCTGAGAGAGCCGGGGTTGTTCAGCCTGGAGAGGTGGCGGCTCCAGGGACACTTTATAGTGACCTTCCAGTACCTAAAGGGGGCCTACAGGAAAGATGAGGACAATTTCTTTATCAGAGATAGGATGAGGGTTAATGGCTTTAAAATGAAAGAAGGCAGATTTAGATTAGATGTTAGGAAGAAATTCTTTCCTATAAGATTGGTGAGACACGAGAACAAGTTGACCAAGGAAGCTGTGGATGCTCCATCACTGGAAGTGTGCAAGTCCAGGCTGGATGGGGCTTTGAGCAACATGGTCTGGGGGGGGGTCCCCCTGCCAATGGTAGGGGAGTTGGAACTAGATGATCTTTAGGGTCTCTTCCAACATAACCCATTCTATGTTTCTATCATTGTGGGGTTTATAGGTATTTCAGTTTGTGGTACCAGTTAAAAAATATTTACAGCATACATATATACTAAACATAATTTACATTATATACTATTTAACACAATTTATATTATATAATGTTTACTACATAATAATATATCAGTATATTATTATCTCATACATAATATTAGTTTTTTAAGTTGGATAAATAAGAATGCTTAGTTGTCTCATGACAACTTCCCACCTCTTCTTCACTTTGCTAGTATAGCCTGCCCTGAGGCACTGCCTGCATCAGAATTGTGCTAAGGCTGCTCTCACCTCACACTGGCCTGGGCTGCCTGCATGTGGTCACCATTGAAAATACTGTGGCTGTGTTTATTTACCTTAAGCCTGCAAGCAAGCAGCTAACTCACGGCAGAGGCAACATAAGGCATAAGGTGGTATATTGGCTGTAGTGTCCTATGGTATAGTGAGGAATATTTTCTCACATGGTAACCTGGAGCTGTTTTGCAGAACTTTATCTCAGAGCAGTAAGCAACCTCCTTGGTCTGTGTGAGTAAGACAAACTGGCTGTTGAGACATGGATTCACACCTTCGCTTATGCTGCAAGAATTTGTTTGCACGTATGCTTAAAAATACCACAGGACACATCAAGTAGAAAAGCTATTATATAACGTGTGTGAACTATTACAAAATACCACACAGGTACATGTAGTAGTAGAGATTGTGAGATGTAGACTGTTTACAAAGAGAGCATCCAGAAATTAGTTCTATTACTTTGGATCTAAATTCCAAGATAAAAAAAAAAAAATAGTAAAGACTCTAATGTAATTAGATTCCACTAATGATTTGTAGAGCAGTGATGATCCAGATATCCAGGGCACTTTGCTAGCAATAAAAAGGAACTCAAGTAAAAGCAATAACAATCTGTTGTAGTGTCTTGTCAGTTGATGAGAGCAGAGACTGGCTCGCCCAGCAAAACTAGCTGCAGAATGTGTTGGACTTCTGCCTGTGATTATTTTATAGTTTACATTCATATAATAATATAACAGCATATATCTTGACTTAATTATGACACTTACATACTTCTCAATGCAAAAAGACTATGTTAGACAAGGATAGAATCCAGTGTTTGTCTTATTTGTGAATTTAATTTACGTCAGTGCAACGAGGACTTAAGAGGAAGACCAAAGCCTGAATGTGAGGGCACTTGCAGTTTGGTTCAGCTGAAGAGCTGAATCCTGACCTGCTGTCTCACCTGCACTTGAAGACTTTCAGAAGAATGAAATAATAGAAGATGTAGTTTCAGGGTGCTGTTCCTCTTGTATCTCTTTGTATTAGTGTTATAACTCCAGTAATCACAAAGAAACTGAACAAGAGGTGAAGCTTTTATTAGAAATAGTTTTATTTCCCACTTTATAATCTCTACTTCTTGCATATTACCAGCCAAACCTGTAACTAGTATCAGATGGCCAAACCAAAGACAAGTCAGGAAAAACAATTTAAGTGGTAAGTCAGGGGAAAATAATTATGTTGGCTCTTTCTTTTTAATTTGTGTGCCTATGTAACACTGCTCTTAAAACTAGGTCATGCACTGTATCTGCTCCTGTATTTAGCTGTTTCTGAGGTTCCTGTTAACTGTGCACCGGGCCTTTGGGTACATCTGCTCAGCATTGTTCAGGCATGTGTGAATTTGTACTGTGCCCTGTGCTTGCCACAAGCAGTGCAGCTGCAGTTATTGGTGCTCAGCATAAGCCATGAGCTTTTGCAAAGAAGCCAGCTTTCAGCACATGAATGAAGTGAGATTGGATGAGCTTGAACAGGGTGAGCTGGCTTCTACCTGCCAAGCAAAGAGCTCTGAGGTGCTGTGCACACAGTACCCAGAGGTGCCACAGACTTCACTGGGAGCTGCATAAATACTAGACGTGCAGGACTGGTCCCAGGATAAATGAATCCAGATCGTGCCATCTGGGCTCCGTAGCAGTACTGCATGTGCCCTAAGCTGATCCTCTCAACACAGATGCAGTCCCAGTGACACATGCCCTAAACATATGACCATAATTAAAAGGCAGAATCAGTCAGAGTACCCCCTGATTGTAGCTCAAATACTGTTGCTGGTGTGAGAATCACTTCTACCTGGTGCATGAGCTAGGATAACACCCAGTCTGCCAAGAGTTCACTGCCAGTATGTTGCAGAAGGCCTGTGAGGAGAGAGCAGGGCAGCCAGTCCTATAGGTGGGCTGCCAATAAAGGTTAAATTATATGTGCTGAACAAATAGCAACAAGACCAACAGAAGGCAAAATAGCTTTTCTTCTGAATCCTAGCTGTGGCATCTTTGCTAGACAAACAGACTAGCAGTCATGTAAAACTGACTGTTTTGACCCACAGGTGGAAGAAGACAGGTACAGGTAAAATCTTGCATTTAGTCCTGTCCTGTGCCAATTCATTTTCACATGGAAGCTGCCCTGGTCATTCTAAAGTGGCAGCTGAGCCCCTACCAAGTATAAAAGGGAACAGTTCTGTTTTAGTGGACTAGTTCAGAATTTCACAGAATTGTGGCAATTATGGGCCTCCAGGAAACCAGCATCTGAATCAACAGGATGTTTAAAATGAGCTGGATTCAGCTTCTAACACCTGCATTTACAATGGAAGTGACTACATATCAGCCTGTTACAGTCACTGGAGAACTACCCAGGACAGTCAAGTGGTATCTACACTTTCCAACTCACCCTCACTTTGCCACATCTGTAGCAAAGACTAGGCAGGAAAGGTGCCTGCTCTACCCAAATCCTGCTACTTAATTCTATTGCTCTGGAAAAATAATGGCATATTCATAGAGATCTTACTTAATAAGAGGAACAATAATTCAGCTTGTATTTACAAGTCACCAGTTTTGTGACTTGTATGGGCTTTTGGGGACATGTCTATGTATCTAGGAGGTAGTAAGGGGTTTTGTAATACTGAGACCAGCTGGTGGAAGTAGTGGAAGAAGGCCTATCTGATGATGGCCTACATGCTCAGCTGAGTTCTTTGGTTCATCCTTAACAATGCTGTCAAATTTTTGGCCCAAGTATATTACATTAATGTTAGAAGTATCCTATATTCTTCACTCAAAACTTTTCCCAAATACCATACTAATTTATCATTTCAGCTACATCTTCAAAACTTGGTTGACTGTCCTGTTTATGCACTTCATCATATACTAAATCAATCAACAGCTAAAGACTGTCATATCCTTAGTGTAAATGCAAGAAAAAGCAACTTGAGAGCTTTTTTTCTTTTTTCTTCTTTTTTTTTTTTTTTAATCTCTAGCAATAATCTTCAAAAACATGCACGTCAGTCTATTTCGGTTCCTTTGTGGACTGAACAGGAGAGGAAGCATTCAAGAAGAGTTTCACAGAAAAGAGCGATGTAAAGATAGAAAGTACGGATTTCAAACAGAATACATATATATATATAAAATATATACACAGACACACACATATGTATTTTTGTTGTAAAATTCCAATCAGACCATACAGATTCAAGGTATGAATGACAATTCACTCATTCATATAAGACCATCAAGTTTTCTGAAGACTGAGGGATTCTCTGTTGGGAATTTGTCATATTGTCTTTCACAAACACCTTGTGCCAACAAACTGTTACTTCTTTTCCTGGCATTTGAGGTCAGAAGGGGAATGATTGACTACACTTTTCCGTCTGACTTTCACAATACCTATGTGAGGCAATTACTTGTAGTAGGAAGTAACAGCAGATTGGAAGCCATTGTCTGTCAGTCCTGGACATAGACAATATTTGAAAGATTTAACGTTGTAAAGGAAATCTGTTCATGTGTTATTTAAATTTAGACTTGATCGGGCACTTTCTGTAGCCAAAGTTCTATAAAACCAGAAATGGTCACCATCTGGCCATCACTGAAGGGCAAGCGACCTGCAGGAGGGCCCTCTGGCACAGGATAACTGCATACTGCCCAGGATGTCTGCCAGAGTGCCTGCAAGGAGCTCTGCAAGTTGGCTATCCATGGCCATGCACCGTCTGACAAAAACTGGTCTAATGAAGTTACGAGTCCCCACCAGGCTTCAGCACTATTTCAGTGACTGCTTGCATGCGTGCTCCTCCTCTGTGAGATGTGCAAGGCAGCCTTGTTCCACCGAGAGGCAGGTTACCTTGGGCTGTTGGGAAACGAGAGCAGGAAATGAGCAGTGACCACAGAGGAGTGTAAGTCCTACAGAGGGAATCCCTCAGCTGCTATGTTGAATTCTTAAAAGGGGTCGCCTTAGCTTTGCTAATCCTTTTAAAAATATCATGCTTGAAAAAATTCAGCTTACAAAGTCTGTGTATGTAGAAAAGACTAACATATATATAATATTCTAGTTGTTAGCTCATAAACTGGAATGTCTTTAAATGCATTTTAGGATGCTTACTCTGGCTGAAATTTAAACCGGCCTAGAAAATCTGTCAGTGGAGTTACACAAGTTGGCTATCAATTTACTTAACAATTTAATCACAAAATTTTTAAAAGCTGACTATCTTGCACATCAATTAAAAAAACTGCAAACTGCTTAATTTTGTAGTGTAGCTAGCACTTACAGTCATAGAATCATGCTTCATATGCTGAGAGGTTTTTGTCAATGCTAGCCCACATCCTCACTATCTCTATAAACCTTACTACTGCAGAAATGAACTTTTTAAAGACCACATTGATGAGTTCCACTCTGAACAAGGTTACTGACACAGATGATAGTGGCTGTGTTTATGCAAACCTTATCTAAATTAGGGTGAACATAGCTAACACTAGCACAGAATCATGACTTTGCTAATTTATGTTTAGCAAAGGGGAAGGTTCAAGTGAACTAAAATTCAGCTACCAGCAAAACTGCAGTCCAGGACAGACAGAGGAAGTGTAAAGGTAGCTATGTATAGTTAAGTTTACTCCTTAGCTAGTGCTGCATAATTGCTACTCTATTTCCTTGTGATATTTCTTTCTTACCTGTATATTTGGATTTCACACTTGGTAGGACTTCTTCGGTTGATTGCTGGAAACTGCCCGTTAGCACTCTTTCAGGCTGCAGAAGAGAACCTTCCCTCTAATAGGCAGCGAAGCTTCTTCACTAATAGGCAGAAATGATAAGATTATTATTCTTCACTTTTGAATAAAATTGGTTTTGTCTAGATTATTATAGCTAACAAGCCCAACAGGCAGGTACCCCTCCACTACAATAAGGCTGGTAATGCTTCTGTATTTTCTTATTGAAACAACAGAGATATTTTTTACCTCTCAATGTGAAAATCTTGTGGAGAGGACACACTTGTTTTACTTTGCCCTAACTATTTAAGGTCAGAGCTACAACCACCATGGGGTTTACTTTGACTAAGTGTATTAAGATAAAGACTGAAGTTTGTCTCCACAAGAGTTTTTGATTAATAGAGTGATTATAATGTAACTCTTTCATTGTAAAAAATATGCCAACTTCTGCAGTGAAGGCATACACATGGTTTTCTTATGTCCTCTATCTGAATAATCTTTTGTGAAAAATAAGAATAAAGAACAGTTTTCTTTTTCTAAATCTAAATAGCATAGAAGGTCAGGACTATTGCAGCTAGTTAGATGTTCTGAGGGGTTTTTTGTTTGCTCAGAAATACTTGTGCACACAAGTGCACAGAGGGTAGAAGTCAGGAAGATAAGCGTGTGAAATAATGCCTTTGTGATAACATAAGTACAGGGTCATCAACAGTTTCTGATCTTTGCAATAGTGATACTCAAGACAACAAAAACAAAAAAAAAAAGAAATTGGTATAAAGAACAGGGAAGGCTCAATACAAAGAAGTTTCTTAGAAGACTTAGCTTCAGGTCTTGACTGAGTGAACCAAACCCTTGGCTTTCAAAGATGTAGACATGTAACCCTACAAGCTAAAATTTGCATAAAAGTTTATTGCAAGGGTGAGAAGACCCATCTAGACAAAACCTGCAGCCTCTTTCAGTGAAGCCCATATTCAGTTTAAGGAACAGGCAATCAGAGATGAACTCATTTACATTCCTCAGTGTGACGAACTTGAACATTTGCAGAAGTGTTCTCTGAGTGGCATCAATGATGCTTTAGGAATAACAGAGAAGTGCTACAAAAGGGCACTTTTTCTTTTTGTTCCTCATATTAAAACCCTTTATCTAAACATTAAAGTGTTTGTCACTTTTCCCATAACTCAAAGACGACTGGCTCCTGGCTCCTTGCCCTCCTGGCTCCTTGCCCTCCTGGCTCCTTCTCATACTCAGTCTACAATCAAAGTTAAGTGTCTGTTTTCTGTGCTTGTCTAATTTTCTTTCATCTCACTAGCGATTCAGATGGTCCAGGAGGGGTTGAAACCCCAGGAGCACTGCACACTGAAGATCCCTAAGTTTTCACCAGTTTTAGCTCCACATAGGTAGATATGAACTATCCTAACCCTTTAGTTCTTCTTAATGCTTTGTAATACTATCAAACTGAGCAAGTAAAAAAATGAAAAAAAAAAAAAGTTCAAATATTCAGTCTTTTGAGAAAAAACAGCATGCATTCTTGAGCCACATTTGTGTTGTTTGAAAACTGTTAATGATTTGTCTAAGGGTTTACAATAATACTTGTGCTTTCATTTTGCTTCATTCTGAGTCGGTTTGCAGCTGAGTTGAAATTGCATTTGGTTGTTTTTCGTGTAGTCTGAAACATGCCATCCTACATTCTTCATCTGCAAAGGTGTCTTTCCAAAAGTGTAACTATATTAAATAATTTATGAAATCAGAAGACTATTCTACACAACAGTGGTTTCACAGGTAGTGAACCAAAAATACTGAAACAGAATAGGTTTTGGAAGGCTTTCTGCTGCATGATATGTTTTGAGATTTATTTTTCCATCTCAAATCACAAAACAAATCACATTATTTTTTATAAAATGTAATTCTGGTTTTCATTTGGCTCACAGGCTTTTCAGTCTTTTTCACAGGTGCACTGGCCATTGACCACAGGAAGAGAACATATACAGTAAAGGAAATGTATCAATTTTATTTAGTAGTCCCCTAAAAAGAAAGTAGAGCCATCTCTACTGTACTTTCCCACAGCAAGAAGTAACACAATCCTCTTCTGATTTTTTACTGTTTGAGTTTGAGTATACTTTTTAATGTTTTACTTGTCATCTTCTGTGAATTCAAGGGAAAGGAATCACCATTCCTGTCAAAATGGCACTAAGCACATGAAGAATCCTTATTGATTTTTTTTTTTTTCAGTCTACCTGTATGTCTATTTGTCTGTCATAGTTTAAATATAGCTCTCCTCAAAAGGAAAGCAAAACCATATCTATCTAACAGGGATATTTATGTAGCAGAACTATACTTTTACAGATTATGCTTATGAAACCTCAGCTAGGGTTGATATTTTAAAATCATCCTGCAGCAAAGTTTCTCTTGAAGAGAATCCACGCAAGCTACACTGATTTGGATTGTGTTGGAAACTTGAAATTGAAAGGAAGCAACTCCTAAAATATGAAGGCAATCCATTTCTAATCCTCATTAAAAATATTCTGTGTGATTTATGACATTTTCAAGTTAAACCACAAGAGACAGACAGAGACTGTGGTTGCAGTGGAGGAAGGACACGAAGTTACCCTGAACAAAATGAAAATATAAATACAGCCTTAATTAAACCCAAACAGATGTAACAATTGGGGAGGTAAACTATGTTTAAATGCTA
Organism: Merops nubicus; assembly: GCF_000691845.1. Lineage (NCBI taxonomy): Eukaryota > Metazoa > Chordata > Aves > Coraciiformes > Meropidae > Merops > Merops nubicus. The sequence continues at coordinate 18,849 of NW_008630083.1, read as the reverse complement.
CGTTGTGGTTCCAGTAGCTTAACCTGGGCATTTAAAAAGTAAAGCATCACAAGAAGGAAGACTCAGAGTAGGAATTTCTGCTAGCCCAGGCTTTCTTGAACAAGGAATTCAGCATCAGAGCCCTAGAAGGATGCCCACTCCTCCCCTGCAAGAGACGCTAGGGAACCATCATATTGTTCTTCTGATCCTTGTGTTGGATATCTTCCATACTGAAACACATGCCAAGGGGACCTACCATTTCTGGAGACCTCTTGTAGACACCTAACCACAAAGTCTAGTGCCTTTCAACTCTTATTCAAAGGGTGCCTAAATTTGGGAGGCACCTTTGTTTTAGCAGTGATAGTAGACCACAAGTGCATAAAATTTGCCTTTAGCCAGGCCACAGGTACCTAAGGGTGAGATTCCTTAGCCTGTGAGAGCAAATACCTTTCACTTGAAAAGGCTTATTATTAGAGGTTTGTAGACGAAAATATAGACAAAATTTTTGTTTGTTTTGGGAAGTTTAGAGTTGTTAGGCACAAAGGGGTGCCACTTGAGAAAGATTTCTGAGGCAGTAGAGTTCATGAATAGGTATTTACTATGGTAAATCACAGATAGAAGAGTTGAAATAGACAGCATCAAGGCTTTTCTTCCAAGAGCTTTGTGTCAGTGAGTGCTTTTTCAAGTTCCCCTGAGAGTTAGTTTCAGTCTTGATATAGCTCCACTGACAAGAACAGAATTTAATCTGCAATGGATTTGGCTCAAAGAGTTTTTTGCAGTTGTGTTCATGTGATGTGCTCATTACTTGGAAACTGTTTGCTCTGTGTCATGTGCGTGACATACTAGGAATACATTTCTAACTTCTCTGCAATTGCTATTTTCTTGTGCTTTTTTCCTGGGCTTCCAACCCTTTTTCTGGAAGCTCCTGAAAGACTTGGCAATATTAGTGGATGTCCCTTGTTTGACTCTTTCTCCTTTTCAGTATTCTTAGCTAACATTTGAAGCACTATGTCAAGTTGACCAGATCCAGAAATAACCCCCCAACAAGCATCTTGCTGCTGTAGCTGTGCTCAGTTTGGTTTTAGAGAGTATCTCTCTACTGCACTACGGCCTTCAGTAGAGGCTTCACCGTTGCCAGGTCTCAGGAATCATCAACAGTTATTTTGTGAAAGGCCTAGCAAGTTATTAAGTAAAAGCCTCTGTCAGAAATGAGCTTTGTCAGAATGGGTAATTCCAGATACAGTTAGCCAGCACCGTGTGCTCACCCCACTGAGGGACTGACCTGTTACACTGCCCCAAGGCAATTAAATTAAAGGTCTCATTTAACTAGACCTGAGGTTAAGTGACACCAGCTGGCTGGCACCTACAATTTTTTTAATCTAACCTCCTACAGCAGGTGTGTCTTGCAAAAAGATGCTTGGATTAAACAGTGCAGGTGATCGGAGCCCACAGGTAGGAGTGAGTGCCTGAACCAATTGCCTGCCCTTCTATGAAACAGCACAGAAGTGCCCACAGTTATCAGCTGACTTGGGCAGGCACTCTCTTCTGGCCCCTGCTGCCACTCCTCACAGAATTTACTGTTGCTCTGTCCTCTGCCTTTCGGGTCATTCACTGACATTTCCACACTTTTTCCACCCTGTACTTTTGTGAAGCTGCATCCATGCACCTGCAGCTTAATGGAAGTAATGAGCAGGCATGCATGTAGCACACGGAGGCATCAGTTCCTGCTTGCAGCTGCTAAGTGCTGCTACACTGCATAAAATAACTAAGCTAAACCATAAGCTACTGTGTCTGCCAAGAAAGATCTACACAGGCCAGGTCAAGAAAGCATGATTTTGCTTTGCAGACTGCAAAACTGAAACTAATTTTGCAGAATTAAAGGTGATACCAGTAAGACAGCTGCAAACAGAACATTTTTAATAACTGACATCTTGCAGAAATTGAAACTCAAATAGCTTTTCTTTTTGTTAGAAGTGTATTTCTTAATTCTTTAGCCTGGTCCTCTCAGCCTGTAAACCATCCAAGCAACTGCAATCTATCCCTAGTTCTCAATTACAGAAGCATAGAAACACAGAATGCTTTGGGTTGGAAGGGACCTTTAAGTCATCTAGTCTTCTTGCCCTGCAGTGAGCAGGGACATCTTTAACTAGATCAGGTTACTCAGGGCCCTATCAAGCCTGACCTTGACTGTTTCTATGGACGGGGCACCTACCACCTCTCCGGGCAGCCTCTGCCAGTGTTCCACCACCTTCACCATAAAAAATGTCTCCATAAGGAGATCTAGTCTAAATCTACACTCTTTTAGTTTAAAACCAGTACCTCTTGTCCTGTCTCAACAGGCCCTGCTTAAAAAGACTGTCACCATCTTTCTTATAGGTCCCCTTAAAGTACTGAAAGGTCACAATAAGGTCTCCCAGGAGCCTTCTTTTCTCCAGGCTGAACAACACCAAGTCTCAGCCTTTCTTCAGAGGAGAGGTGCTCCAGCCCTCTGATCATTTTTGTGACCATCCTCTGGGCCAGCTCCAACATGTCCAGCTCTTTCCTCTCCTGAGGACTCCAGAGATGGATGCAGTACTCCAGGTTTGGTATCATGATAGCAGAGTAGAGGGGATAATCAACTCTCTCATCCTGCTGGTAACACTCTTCTTGACCCAGACCAGGATACAATTGGCTTTCTGGGCTGCAAGCATGCATTGTTGGCTCATGGCCAGCTTTCCATCCACCAATATCCCCAGGTCCTTCTCCACAGGGCTGCTCTCAATCCCTTCATCCCTTAGGCTGTATTGATACTGGGGATTGCCCAGACCCATGTGCAGGAACTTGCACATGGCCTTGTTGAACCTCATGAGGTTCACAGGGGTTAATTTCTTCAGTTTGTCCAGGTCCCTCTGGATGACATCCCATCCCTCAGGTTTGTCAATTGCACCACTCAGCTTGGTGTGTCTTCGAAGTTGCTGAGGGTGCACTTGATCTCACTATGTCACTGATGAAGATACTGAACAGCACTCACTGGTCTCATTACAGACCCCTGAGGGACATGACTTGTCACCAGTCTCCATATGGACATCCATACGGATGTGACTATCTACCCTCAGGATGTGACCATCCAACCAGTTCTTCATTCACTGAACAGTCCACCCACCAAATCCGTATCTTTCCAATTTAGAGAGAAGGTTGTTGTGGGAGACCGAGTCAAGGGACTTATGACCAGAGAGGTGGTGACATCAGTTGCTTTTCCCTTGTTCACTGATGTAGTCACCCCATTACAGAAGGCCACTAAGTTGGTCACCAGGACTTGCAAAGTCACACTGACTGTTTCAGTTCCCCACCCTGTCCTGCACGTGCCTTAGTATAACTTCTAGGAGGATCTGATCCATGATCTTCCCAGGCACAGAGGTGAGACTGACAGGTCACTAGTTCCCAAAGTCCTCTTTTCTACCCTTTTTAAAAATGGGTGCAATGTTTCCCTTTTTCTAGTCCCCAGGGACTTCAATTGACTGCCAGGACTCTTCAAATATCATGGGGCGTGGCTTGGCAGCTACATCAGCCAGCTCCCTCGGGACTCTAGAATGTATCTCATTAGGTCCCATAGACTTATGTACATTCATGTGGTCACAAATCTGTTCTTCTCTTGCATTGGGGGGGGACTTTGCTCCCCTCATCCCCATCTTTCAGTACATCCACCCAAGAGGTGTGGGAAGACAAACTGCCAGTGAAGACTTTAGGCAAAAATTTATAAGGAAAACATGCTGTTTTCCTTGTATTCTGTTTATATCATGAATACAGAAAGAATACTTGATTGCATGTTCTCCTGTCCCCAGCTGAAAAAAAAAAAAAACAAAAAAAACCCAACCCAACAAACAAACAAACCAACCAAAAAAAAAAAACAACACACACACAAAAAAACAACCCAACCAAACACAAACCAACCCAAAACGCAGCACTCACTTGGCATAGATCACTGTTTAGCTGGGAAAAAAGAAAAAAAAAAAAAAGAGTCAGAAAATACCCTGTATTAAAACAAGCAAGGTCATGAGATCTAGAATAGATAGGATGGATTTAGCTCATGGAGATCCTTTAGCATAGTGTTCTCATGCAGACACCAATTTCATTTCACTTTGTGATACGTGATTTTCTTTCTGTTACAATAACATAAGAGCTATGATAACACATAGACTGCAAAAAGTATCAGAAAGCCATTCATCACGGAAAAAGTACCTGTTCAAAGCTAGGAATAAGTGAGACTGGTAAAACATTACTGTGATCTGGAGGGAGGAGAGAGTTTTCAGGAGATAATTTTCATGTATTCAGTTCCTTCAGAGATAATTGTAATGTATTCAGTTTCTTCAGAGATAATTTGTCAAACTACATAGGGCATTTCTTAGTTTGATTAACAGAAGTATGTCCTTTATTTCTGTTCTGACATATTACTTTTCTCTCTTGACATTCGTCTTCTAGGTTTTTAAGACGAAGTGTTCATGGTATGATCCAGCTGGCTTCTAGGAATCAACAACCCCCTTGTGAATAATGGTTAAAAACGGATCCCACCTGGACGTTGAAACACTGGCAATGCTCCAGAATAAAGCTATCTCCATCACCCTGCCAGTTGTGTATACACTGGTGGCTATGATCAGTATCCCCGGAAACTTCTTCTCCCTTTGGGTGCTTTGCTGGCACATCAAACCCAAAACACCTTCTGTTATCTTCATGATCAACCTAAGTATCACAGACCTCATGCTGGCCAGCTGCTTTCCCTTCCAGATTTCTTATCACATCCAAAACAATCACTGGACCTTTGGCAAGACTCTTTGCAGCCTCGTCACCGTGATGTTCTACTCCAACATGTATTCTTCCATACTGACCATGACCTGTATCAGCATTGAGCGGTACATGGGTGTGGTATATCCCATGAAGTTGATCAAATGGAGAAGAAAAAGGTATGCCCTGGCTGTCTGCCTAGGTATGTGGATTTTCTTGCTACTAGCTTTCTACCCACTAGAAAGCACAGATCTGACCTATGAAGTAGAAGAACTGGGGATTATAACCTGTTTTGACGTCCTCAAATGGAACATGCTGCCCAACTTTGCAGCCTGGGTAGCCTTTCTCCTCACGCTGTTTGTCGTGCTCTTCCTGATCCCTTTTGTTGTAACAGTTGGATGCTATATTGGCATCATTCGTAAGCTCATTCAGACATCCAACAGATATGGTAACAGGCAGAAGACCAGATCCATATACCTGGCAGTGATCGTCCTTCTGGTATTCATCACTTGCTTTGCCCCCAACAACTTTATCCTGCTTGTGCATATGATCAGCCGTCTGTTTTACAGCAGGAGTTTTTACCCTGCCTACAAGTTTACTTTGTGCCTCAGCTGCCTCAACAACTGCATAGATCCCTTCATTTATTACTTTGCATCCAAAGAATTTTACCAGAAATTCATGCAAGTGTTTCGCCCTAAGGTACTGCTCAGCGACAGTTTGGAAAACAGAAGGGAAAGCTTGTTCTCTGGCAGGACCATGTCAGCCAGGTCGATGTCAAGTGGACCTATGGATGGGTTAGAGGGAGTAAAGGTCTATCTGCAAAGGCAGGAAAGTGTTTTTTAGCCTTAGACATCCCCAGAAGAAAATCACATGGGAGATCCACGAGCAGACACAGGAAACATTTCTTTTGGAATGGCTACCCTCAAAATACCTTGCTCCAGTGGCAGAACTCAAGCCATACTTACATTGCACGTCCTACTTCAGCATTTTCTGGTAAGAAATGGAAGCATTAAAGGAACTGAGTTTATTCAAGAAGGCACTGAAGCAAACTCAACATGGATAATTAGGGGTTGGCCTGGAATTAGTCCAACTGCTTGAAACCAAAGAATAAGTTTAGAACAAAAATGACTTTCAGATTGCATGAATTCAGTGTTTAACTGAGATTGCTTGTGATTTGCAATCAATGTGAAATATTACTGTATATGAATTAGACTATACTCTGAAGTTGAATTTGGGGTAGGAGAGTTATTTTTCTAAGCAATATGTTGGTTTCTTCTGTGTTGTTGTTGTTTTAATGTATTGCATTCTCTCTTGTATTTCTATAAAAGAATGAGTAAAAATAGCTTGTCATCTTTCCATTAATGTGTAACCACTGTGAATTCACCACAGCACTCACCCAGCTGTTTATCAGAAGCAAATCACACTGACCTTTGAGTCAGATTAGGTTAACTCATACTATGTATTTCAATTTAATATAGCAAAACATCTTATACAATGAAAGGAAAGCTAGAACTAACAAAGTTTGAGACTACTTCAGCTGCTGAGTGGATTACATTTTCATTTGCTGAAGTTATTAATTTTTCAGGACAGTGGGGAGTCTTTATTTAGGAAAACAGATTTTCTCACATAGGCCTACTACAGTAATAATGCTGCTGCTCATGTGTGATTAGTATCAAGTAATTTTCACCAGTTCACTATAGGCTATCTGCAGAAGCACCATCTCTCTCAGCAGAAAGTTTAGCTTTATATAGTGCACAGGCAGTGTGCTTATATTCCTTATCGTGATGGACTATTAACCAGATTTCCAGCTGGATATATAAGAATTCAGCAACATACTGGAGTGATTCTGTACCAGCAGAAAACAGCTGAAAACCTGACCCTTTGGCCAGTTGTCAGAAATGTAATCCTTTCAAGCATGCAAAGAGAAGGAAGAAAAAAAAATGAAAGTAAGGCTTGAGAATGGGCAATGTACCAAATACTCTGGCAATGGATTACAGCAGGTTCATTGTGCAGTCCTGCATTTAGGACTCCTCTCCAAAATACCCTTCTGCAGCTTGTTGGCATATATCATGTCGTATTTTGATTCTTCTCATATCTCAACAGCTGTGTGCTTGGAGAGACAACTGCTACAGAATATGTACTGTGGACAGAGAGAGGCAAAGTTGTTTCTATAGTATTTGCAGCTTTTTACCTACCTTCGGCCCTCATCAACAGTGAAGATACACAAAAAACCTGACACAGCCAGATGAGTTTCCACTCATAAGTGGGACAAAGATATAAGTTATCCTTCCAGGGTGCTGCAACTCTCTTCTGCTGACTGCTTGCCCAGTACAGAAGGATATTGTCATTAATGGGTCTACCAGCAGCCAAACTCCTCCCTCTGCTCCCACATCACACACCAGAGATCCAAAGTGCGGGACTTTGGCCCAGAGGGAGGAACAAGCCAATGCACTCACTCACTCACTCACCACTTATTGTGTGAGGAAAGACGCAAGCTGACTCGGGAACCATGCCATGGGAGGAGGTATCAGCCAGACAGTCAGACCAATTATGCAGTAGTTTCCCAGAGAGAGACTCCTAATCTTGTCCTGCCATCCTGGGATCTCCACTTGCTATGAAGAGTCAGGGAGCCCTTCCCATAGCCAGATTCCTCACACAACAAACACTATGCAAAAAATCCTCCTAACTCCCCTGCAAGCAAAGACAGCTCTTATGTAGGTGGCTTCTTGCCCCACCTCCAAGTTAATGTGGAAGATGGGTGCACCTGGTGGTGATCTCACCAGTTCCCACCCAAGGCTGGCCAGACCCTGAGTGAAAAGCAATCAAGACTCCATCCAGTGGTGAATAGCAGGCTATCTTACACATCGTGGGTAGTTGGCTCAGCCACCACTTGCTACTGGTGCATGACTTCTGATTCTGAGCTCCCACGCCTAAGCAAAAGACAACACCCAAGGCCCTTAAAATCTGCCCTTATTCTTTGTGTATGACATCATTAACCACAATTTTCCACCACTAATCACCACATATTTCCTCATTACAGAAGCTGGATAACCCCAAATCAGCTGTGAGATACTTTTATGTCCTGAAAGTATCTGCTAAAGTACTGCCAGATATTGGAGCAGGATAAATTAGACTGGACACAGGGCTACCTTTCAAAAGCCATCGGAAGTGTTTTGTGGCATTTCACAGTGTTAGTTTTAATTGATCTTGATTAGTTTTCATTTTCTGCCCACAAGGCCAACCTTAGTGATACATAAGCCATCCAAACCTTACCAATGATTTGTCTGGGAGCAGGGTAGCTGCCCTGCACTACCAGCCCGTGGGTGTGCATGTTTGGTGAGATGGGCTTGCTACCCATGTGGTAGCATGTGTATCACCTCAAATCACCTCACGTGTGCTGAAAGAGAGGAGCCCACTAAATATGTTCCTATCTGAGTCTGGGGTTCTGAGCTCCTGTGTCAGCTCTAGCAAATGCTATGAAATGTTGGCTTGCACCAGAACCTCCAAAGAAAGAATGATGGCTCTTCCTAAGCTGTGCCACATCCATCAGGCAGAAATTCAATTTACTTATTTGCTGCAAACCTGCATATTAATTTAGCAGTGCATGGTTTCACCTAGCTGTTCAAGTCCCTTCACCAGCCATTTTCAAAGAATTCCATCTTTCTCACTACCAAAACTGTTTTCAACATATTTCTGTGGCAGAAACTGTTTTGGAGGTTATACTGAAATCTCATTTTTCACTGTTTTATCATGAACCTGAGCCTCAAGTCCCTCTTAAAATGTGCTGCAATATGCCTGAACTACAACTGACCCCAAACAGAGCTAAAAGGGCAGAAACTTTGCACTTTGGACATCATATATTTTGAAAAATATTATTGAATTGCTATTTTTGCAAGAGAGGAGAGATGCTCACAACTGACTGAAAATGTTCCTCCCTCCAGCCTCACATAGCTCTTCATAGCCCTTCACTTCTCTTCTGATTTTGTCTAAAAATGAACAGGAAGGATGCCTCATTTGGGTACCTCTTGCCATTTTACTCACTAGCCTCTAGCTAGCTCAGATTAGATAAAATTCCTATTTGGGCTAGCGGGATTGATCCTTGAGAAAGGAATATAAAAATGAACCCAACAACAGTAATATTTTGAGTGTGATGGTGTATACTGTGAAGGTTTGGAAGGGGTTTTAGAGAGGAGAAGAAATTATTTCTAAAAGTGGCCTATCATGCTGCTCTTTGACAGTGGAAGTGTTCTTCTGGGGCACCATAAGGAAGCAAGAGTTTTACCCTCCTTGGTGAGTGGGTGTGAGTTCATGTACACACATATATATATTAAAAAATATATACACATACATGTAGATTATCATTTGAGATATTCTGGAGAAGTTAATGTCTGTATTGCCTTTGGTTTGGGGAATACGGGTTCTGAGAAACATGCTTACTTGAACGCTTCTATTGTTAATAAAATTTTCCTGAGAAGACATGAATGTATATAGAGGCATCTATTTTGGTTTGGTGTTTGCTTTTTTTTTTGTGCTGTTGATTTGTTGTGTTATTCTTTTTTAAATTATCATTTAGCATTTCAATCTAGGACTGTGCTTGGACATTTTTTGCATATATAATAATTAAAAAAAAAAAGACATCAAAAGGCCATCATTTAAGTTTCTTTCCTTTGCTTGCTCCTGCCACGTGCAAGAAAATTCCAAGATTAGAAGAGGGCAAGAAACCAAGTTATGAAATAAACCGGATCTGTTTCCCATTGTTATTGTGCTTTTCTTAGACTTCTCTATCATCTGAAGTCTCTTATTTTTCCCATGCATTTTGAAGAATGATTTTTTTTTCCCTTTGCATACTTGATCTTTTTTTATAATTATTTTTTTCAATTTAAAAGTGTTTAAAATAATATGAGCTATTTTATGATGTATTTATAACATGATAGAGAGACGTACAACATACAACATTATAGGAGATAAGTACTTAAGAGTATATGCTACATACTGAAAGTGTGCACGCTAGCATGAATGTTTGAGGGTGAAGTTCAGCATTGGTAAGTGTGAAGAACATGGAAGCACATGGGAATATCTAGTCATAGCTTTGTGTACAAAATGATGTTGCTCAGCACTGACCACTAAGAATCATAATACATGTTTCCATGCATCGGCTCAGCACTGTAGAAAACCATGGTTCACCCACACGTTGCTTACTTTGTTCACTTCTGGGTCTCTTCATCACAGACAGGATCTACAAGAACTGGAAAAGGTCAAGAGAAGCTCTTTGGGACGATCTAAGGAATGAATTTAAACCCTTCTGAGGTAAATAGCTTACGACTATTCAGCTCAGACAAGAGACAGTACAAAGAAGGTAGAAAAGAGGTCTACAAAATCCTCAGTGGAGTGCAGAAGCTGATCGAGAGGAGTTCCAATGCCTTCACCCCAGAAAGAACTGGGGAATAACATATTAAGCTAATGAGATCCAGGCTAAAACCAAGGAAAAGTTAGTGTCTCTTCTCATAACATATAGTTATGTCTGTAAGCTAGATAGCCCCTTTTTCCCACTCTAGTCAGTCTCATGCTTCCATGTACAGCCTGCCAGAACTGCCTTGGAACCTGGCTTCTTCTGCTCTGCCTGTTGGGGTGCAGCCTGTGGGGATTCATCAGGGAACTTTGCCTGCTACTGTCTTGGAAGAAACTATCCCAGAGCCAGGGAGGGAGCTGAGAGTGCCCAAGAGTGATCTTGGGGCACAGGCTTGGCTCTCTGTCACTTAGCCCTGTGGACAAGTCATGAGGTAGTTGAGATTGGAAGAGAGCTCTGGAGGTCACCTTTCCAGTGCCCCAATCAAGCAGTCCTTCGAGTTTAGGTAAAGATGAACTTGTGTATTGCCCTTCAGCAAACCTGTCTGGCTGCTGGTAGCAGTTAACCCATTTTAATTCAATTTCTAACATCTTTTCTCACCTCTGTTCTCATTTTTAACATCGCCTGGCTCTCTTGAAGGCTACTGCTGTTGGAGCTGACTAGAAACAGACCTCACTGTCCTCTTGGGACAGGGCCATTCACAGTTGCTGGCTCTCTTTCAACTTCTCAGCCAGCAATCTAGTCTACTCTCAAAAGCTGTCATAGCTTCATTAGTAAAGTGTGTGATTCCCTGGCCCGAATTTTCACAAATACTCTGGCAAACATACTGTAGTGTCCCTTTGCTGAAAGAACATGTAGCAAGGTCTTTTCAATGACCTGACAAGTTCCTCTAGTGATGTTGATTTAAAGATATTCTGATAGTATCTTTTCCTGGCAAAGTCCATTAGGAGAATCAGTTTTATTGGCAAGATTTTTAGATGTATCTAAAGCTGCAGTTCTTTCAGGTGCCCGAGTGAAAATTCTAATATAAAATGAATCTCACAACAATGATTAGGATATTAACATTGGTTATTGTGCTTAGTAATTAAATCCATCCTGAAAAAAGAAGAATTTATTATCAGAATAAATCTTGTACTGTCTTTCCTCATTTATACTACAGTTCATAGTTTGAAAAGGAGTTATTGAGAGCAAAATTTCAATCACATTATTCATCTTGATATATTTGGATTACTTTCATTCTGGATTAAATTTTTGCAAGTAAATGTTCTCTTGTCAAACCTATAAAGTGTAATTATGGAGTGCGTAATAGAGTAGAACATAATGCTTAGTTGAAATAGCTTTTTTTAAAGCTTGCTTTTTTGCTTGACCAAAACCCCTGCCTATCTGAAGCCTGGACTCCTACTGCACTCCTGACCTTTCATGACTTAGTTGGAAGTCTATGACATTTACTATTTTTCCTTCAAATCTGAACAGTTGGAATATGTTATCAAATGAGGAAACTCTCAGGCCTCTTTAATTACAAAACAAGAAGTTCAGAGCTGCCAGACAAAATATGTTTCTAGCTTTTAGCATAAATAAATACCTCAAACCCCTGTTTAACTGTCTTGGCTCATGATGCTGCCCTGCAGTCAGTAGTTTTCTTTTACCTCTGCAGCAATTTTCATCACTGGAACACTGATGGGTCTTTCCCCAGCTTCTGCACCACTGACCTGGCTCTGGCATGCCACAATTACTGACATGTAAAAAGTAAAGTGTGTATGTTGTCCTGTGGGGAGCTACCAAAGCTAATTGTCCTTCAAAGCTTTTCTCAATATCTTTTACACCCATAACTGCTGTTGTTGGACACAGCGAAGTACCAGAAAAATTAGGAACTGTTTTCTTGAATACCTCAATTCTGAGGAAGCATAAAAGTTTGCCTCTTCTTCCGTGTACCTGAGCAGCCTTGTCAAAGGAGAAAGGACAACAGACTTAAGGAAGATGTAAACAGGTTCAAGCTAGAGATGGGAGAGTGGTTAAAGAATTAACCTCTGTGGCGGGTGCAGTGAGAAATACAGTGAGAGTTTGAAAAAAAATCCATAAAGTTAGTATCTGCAAGATGCCATCTGCAGCTGGAGAATGTCTGTAAATAGTTATGTTCATAAACACTCAGTTTCACTTTAGACAATGGAGCCCTTTCAGGGTGAAAGCTGGAAGCAGCAGCAAATCTCCAGTCCTCTGCTGTAAGCAAAGGAATGATGTGATTAACAGGCAAATAAACCACTATCTAGATACAGAGCAAAGGTCTCATGGAGGGACTCAGACCTCCAGAAATGTGGGCATGCCAGGCACAAAAGGTGCAATTTATCTGAAGAAAAGTAGACATTAAGTGTTGGTTGAAGCATCTTATTGCTTGGCAGCATTCGTGTTGACTGCCTCCTCCATTTCCAAAACGTACATGCTAGCTGCCTTGGCTACTGATTGCATTCAGACATCCAGATGTTGATAGACTTCTGTGTTATCATGGACCCACACCACAAAAGCAAGGACCATTATCACCTTCTTCTTGACAGCTGTCTTTGGATTTGCCACCTTCATGCCTGTAGCAGCAGTTTGTTCATCTGATGGAAAACCACATAGGCTCATGACCTGGGAAATAATATTTCTTGGGGACCTCAGCAAACACTTTATTAGGCTGCAGGTCTTTATCACCTCCCCAAAATCATGGCTGTAGAAAATAAAGGAAAATACATAACTTAAATGACTGGAAGCCTCTTCCTATCATTTACCTCTACAAAGAGTCTGTATTCTTTCTCAATTATAAACTTTCTATGGAGGTACAATGCCTTTTTTCCCCTTCAAAAATTTTCATCACTGCTCACTGATGGTTCAGTTTCCTCAGTTCCTCACTATTGTCCACAGGCTGACATTTTTCCTTTCTCCATTTCACCTTGCATTCCAAAGTACATGCAGATTGCATCAGTATCTCACCCTGTTCTGATGAGTAATGCGAACTACTCTGTACGCTTTCACCTGAAATGTCCATATATCTGAGCTTTTCCAACAAGTTTTCCCACATATTGCTGCTAAAACTAAACATTTAAAGGAGCACAAAAATAAGATAAAACACAGCAGGTAACTTTTCTTCAACTGATAAACCTGATCAAATTGAAAAGGTACAAGACAAAAATAAAGCTGCTAATCTGACAGCATTTAAGGTTTTATTTTCCTATCCCATAAAGGTATTTGGCTCACAGGGTAGAATTATTCCTGTCCTTACACCCATGCAGATTTTCTGGGGGGGGCCTTAAGCTCTGTAACAAATATATCTTAGCACCTATTACTGTATTTATGTCTCTTTCTAGCTCCAGTCTCAATGCATCTCTTTCAAGATATTGCTACACCTAACGACATTACCATTAGCTCTGATTCTCCCTATATGTACACACATAGATGCATACCCAGTTACATTAAGTAACCCTTATACTTAAAACTAGGACTTCGAGAGTTTATGCTGCGTGGTCTTCAGTCCTCCAAACGTAGAACTCTCTGCAGTTAGTTCAGTTGAGGTATGCGAGCGAACCCGTAGAAAACTGCTGGGATACACTGCCCTCCTGTGGAGATTTCAATTGAGAGCATATTCCTAAGAGCTCCACAGATACTCTTCACCTTGGAGCCTCGGGAGCAAGTTTCTGTAAGAGCTGAGGTTCCAGCTGAGCCCATAAACCTTCTCTTCTCTGCATCTTACCTTCATTTTCCTTGACTTTATATCGTTCTCTTTCTAGTGCTCATTATACTGTACAAGCAGAAGGAAGACTTGATACTCATACTTGAAGCAAATATCCATCGCTATCTTTCATTCCACGTGTGCACATCTGTTTCATATAAATACACACACATCTATGACATCTGTTTGTTGTGTATATAATATATACATTATGTACCTGAACATACATTTTCTGAGAATATTTTATTAATTTGTTCATGTGTTTTTCAAATATAAACAATTCAGAAACAGTAATCTTTAGAGCCTGAGACACTATTTATTTTAACTTAGAGATTATACAGGTGTTAACAGCAGTGAGACTTGGTCAATGCTGAAGTTAGAGGTGGAACCACCCGTGCAGCACAAGCACCAGTTGACTTTAAGAGAGACTCAGGGACTCGATATAACCCCCTGTCCCTCAAACACATGGACACACAAATAATGAGGGATGTGGTCAGCAAACACCTACCCTCCTGTCCTAATGACTACAGGGCTGTTAGGCACTGCCCGGTCTTCTCCTCTGAGGCTGGTTGTGGTCCTCAGGCTAACAGCACAGAGAGAGCAAGCTGCAGACCAGAAATTGCTTTTGGTGGGAGACACTGGGCCGTGACAGCAGCTGGGAACAGCAGCACTGGAAGCACCTGTAGCTATGACAGTGCTTCTGCAGCACACCCCCCTGGAAGGGCCTACAGCACACATTCGGTGGCAGTGGAAACTAGCAGGGAGAATTCATTATTTTCTTTCTTCTGGCCTGTGTTGCTGCTGTGGGCCTGGCAGCTGGTTCCTGTGGACAACACAGGGACAAATGCTGTCATTCTGTGCTCCTCTCACTAGGATTTAGTCATGTTTATATTTTTTTAGTATAATGCCATTTGTCAGCTATGTGGGACAAACATCCTTAAATTAAGTATATGTAAAAACATTTACAGGGACATTACATACTATACAGCCCACGTATTTAACTGAAAATCTTACTTAATCTGACTTCCTGTGGTTTCCCCAAAATACCTCTATATGCTTGTAACACCACTCTACAACAAATACACAGGAAATGATGGGAAGTGATCATGTAGATACACTGAGCTACTGCAGGCCTTCCAAGCTGGATAGAAGAGGAGGAAGGAGCATTTAGGTCTGAGCTGAGGAAAACTGAATTGATAGGGGTTCTTAAAAATGGATCATGAGGACACAGAGCTGAACAGTAAGACTGCTGAAAGAAGTCTGTGGCACTGGCTCTGAAAGTACTCCCTGAGTCTGGAAAAATGGCTCTTGAAACTCTTAGGATTTTCCAGTAAAACTTCAGCAGTAACCTGCAAGAAGCAATTACAAAATAATTTGAGGGCCAACACGTACTCCTGTTTTATACACCTTGCAAGGATCTGAATTTATTGAAAACATCTAGAATTCCTCTTTATGACCCACAAATCTAGTTGAACATGTAAAACACTCTTAACAGATCAAGGAGTGATACATGAATCAGGTAACTAACTCTTTGCTCAGAACACTGCTGGCTAAATACCAGTTGCACATAAAAAGATAAAAAAAAATATAGCACAGATAATGTTAAATGACACAATGATGTTTTTTCAACAGAGGAAAGATAGTGAAATAAAATCTATCTGTAAACCACTGATGTTCTTTTCCCTATAGTAAAAGAAATGAGAGATATTAATTACTTCATGAACTGTGCAAATACACTGGACTATGGAAAGGATTTCGACTGCAGAAAAAGGATCCTTGAGAAATCTAAGTCTGAGCTCTTGGAATTAATGTTATCTTAGAAAAACCGAGATGCCTTATGGAAGGTGCAACGTTCATTCCCTTCATAGGAACGTCCCTAGGACTCACTAATTCCTTCACAATGGAAACACATTGTTCCCCAAACAAATTGACCTTGTGCTTGCACAGGTGACTCAGCCAAATAACACATCCAGGCTGAAATACCTGCACTCACTGTGATATACTTAAAAGCAGGCACAAGACTTTGATTATCATAGTGTTCTTCACATGCTTGAAGGTATTACTGCAATGGCCATGGCATAAATAACCAGGCAGAAAGGCAGAGAAGTCCAGAACAAAAATATTGAGGAAAGGTCTCTGCAGTTCAGAGCTCTAACTGCTATTTTACTTGTGTTCAAAATACCTCAGATATTTGAAAAAGTCAACAGTTTCATAACCAACCTTGGACAAGCTAATCTTTGACTAGCACAGCCAGAGAAGACAGAAACATTTCTGATAACTGCTGGTGTCATTGATCTTCACCTCGGTCAACTCGCTGCAGCCTCCAACTCGCTCTGCCTGGCTCTGGCGGAGCTGCTGGGGAGCAGTTGGTACTGATGACTTGTCAGACCCCTCAGCACTGTGCCATTTGATGTGGTGCCGGTTAGCTTTTCTCACAGGGTTCTTCGGACTGACATTGAGACCAGCATAAACAAAGGTAAACAAAACCATGTATTTCAACAGCTCCATGGTCTCATCTTTTAAATAAACTAAATCACTATTTGTCATGTCAGTTTGCCAGAGTAACAAATTTGGTAATTACCACTCCTTAAAAGTAATATTTTAAAAGCCACATCTCATTTTCTTTACATAAAAAAAAAAAAATAAAAAAATCTTTTAGTAATAATTTTTTGGATATTGCCTTAACTTTCATGGGAAAGAATCTATACAAATAGCACATATTTCTTGTATTAGTTATTTTACCTTCAAAAAGTCTGTCGTGCTAGTCAGAGGAGCAGTATGAGCAGAATTCAGCCAAGGGAGGGAAGGCAGGCTTGGTAATGGGGCACCACACGTAAGAGAGTTATGTGCACACATCTCTACAGATGACTAGAGACAGACCTGTGCTCCATTGTTGTCTATCAGAGCAGGCTGGCAGGAACAGAAGGTGCTCTTCCTTGTCAAGTTTGTTCTTTATACATATACATGTGTTGGGTTGGAGTCACCAACTTCATTGCTATTTGTTTCTGTGTCAGTGAAACTATACTGGAAGACTGGATAAAATGAGAAAAAAAAAAAGAAAATAAGGCCCATTGCTGTGTGATGGAAAACTTTGTATTATTGTCTTGCTTCTCTGGAGTGTCTGAATTTAGTTTACCAATCTTGCTTATATTCCCCCCTCCCCCTCCAAGCAACACATAGTGTAGAAAGATGGCTCTGGACAAGAAGCGTGCTCCAGTTTCTAGGAGCACCCATACAACTGCAGCTTCCTTCTCTGTGGTTAGTATTGCAGTCATGGTGAAGATGTACACATAGTAGGATTGACAGTTACATTCAACTTGCAGGCATTAAGGATAGAAACGTAAAATTTTGCTGAGAGGAACAGCTCCACATCTTTGTCCTATGTGTGCCAGGAAATGTTTCTGCTACTTGATTAGATCCTTGTCCCTTTATTCAATCAAAAAACTGCATTAGTATGATATGAAAGATACTCTGGTTGCTATTTCTGTAACATCTTTCAAACCTCCTTGTTTGCAAGGTGCCACAGTTCACAGCCCTGAGAAAACCAGCAAGCTCTGGTTTCTGACAAGCTCTCTGACAAGCACAGACTATTCCCCTCTGTTTCACACAGGCTCTTGTTTCCTAGTTGTATCTCCAGCTACTCCAGAACTATTTTCAATATTATGTATTTGCAGATGACAGCTGTCTGCATAGAATCATAGAATCATTAAGGTTGGAAAAGACCTACAAGATCATCAACCCAACATTACCATGACCACTAAACCATGTCCTGAAGTACCACGTCCACAGATTTTTTGAACACTTCCAGGGACAGTGACTCCACCACCTCCCTGGGCAGTCTGTTCCAGAGCCTCACCACTCTTTCAGTAAAGAAATTCTTCCTAATATGCAATTTAAACCTCCTCTGGTGCAACTTCAGCCCATTTCCTCTTGTCCTATCACTTGTTACTTGGGAGAAGAGACCAACACTCACCTCACTCCAGTCTCCTTTCAGGTAGCTGTAGAGAGCAATAATGTCTCCCCCCAGCCTCCTCTTCTACAGGCTAAACAATCCCAGTTCCCTCAACTGCTCCTCATAAGACATGTTCCCCAGACCCTTCACCAGCTTTGTTGCCCTTCTTTGGACCTGCTCCAGCACCTCAATGTCTTTCTTATACTGTGGTGCTGAAAACTGAACCCAGTACTCAAGCTGTGGCCTCAGACCACATTCATAGTCATATTTAATTTAACCATTTTATTTCCATTTTCAATTCAGTATAATTTCCCTAGGTTCTTGGTATTTTTTTGAGTAAAAATTATTTGAGTAAAAATATCTTTAAAGATAAATTTTCAGTTCTGCTCTCAAGACACTGCTACCCATAAAAAAAAATCTAATTAAAAAATCTAATTAAAAAATTTAAATTCTGTTACTGAGGATGATGTCCAAGCTGGTAGGTTATGGTGACAAAAGGCTGATCCCCGTGCACAGCGACAGGACCCCTAACAGAACTGTGAGGCATGCAGTCCACGAGACAGATGTCAGAGACCTGACTGTTCAATGCAAACTGCTGTTTTCATGAGCAGATATGCATTTTTAATGCTAGAGTCCCAAAAAATTTAAATTCTGTTACTGAGGATGATGTCCAAGCTGGTAGGTTATGGTGACAAAAGGCTGATCCCCGTGCACAGCGACAGGACCCCTAACAGAACTGTGAGGCATGCAGTCCACGAGACAGATGTCAGAGACCTGACTGTTCAATGCAAACTGCTGTTTTCATGAGCAGATATGCATTTTTAATGCTAGAGTCCCTGTTTCACTTACCGTCCAGCCCAGTGCAGAAACACGCACCATCACACTATTTGCAGGCTGTCCGGAATAAATCTGAGTTTTTATGTCTAACTTTTTCTACTCACTTAAAAGGCCATATAGGGGATATCTAAAATTTGCTTCAAATCAGATTATAATAGTTCCTTCTGACTAAAAAAAGAGCGCATCTTTGCCAAAGAGTTGATTCAAGACTAAGCGTAGCAGGGGCAGTGGGGCGCTAAACGCGGCTCCGACCATGCGAAACCCGCCTGAAAT